>NC_068294.1:24305012-24560012 GCF_025860055.1 Xyrauchen texanus | reverse complement strand
AAGTTTGGACAAAGCTGGATCGTATGTACAGTAGTATGTACTGGTGTTCTGATTGCTTTTAGTTTCTAGAGAAAAAACTTAATTTCTCCTGGCCCACTGCAAGCAATTTGGAGAGAAAAGTTTTTTGTACATCCATATGATTTTGTTCCGTCAACATCATTGTCATGTATGACTGTTGTATCACTCATCTCCCTCATTCCCTGCTTGCAATATGATTCTATGAATATGATTATGTGATTGTTTGTAAATTTGTCAGTCAGTATACTTGTACATGGCCTCATTTTCTATGTATTTCCACCATATTATATCAGATCCACATCTGCATTTTCACATACAACTAAACCAGGGGTCTTCAACAAGGGTTTCATTATTGTTTAATCTCAAAATAATTATACATTTTTATAAAATTTATAAACAATTTTATCTAACTTCAACGTAACACTGTAAACCATGCAATCCCACAGAAATTACGACTTAACCCCTTAAACTCTATGGACCAGCCATGGGTCCAGAGGGGGGGGGGCGCTATATTGCAAAATAATCTTACACTTAAAGCATTGATGTCCCCGGATACATAAGTCAGGCATATGGGGTATCATTTGAAAGCTTAGAATCGTTTCATAGAACGTTTCATAGAATATCATACATTTTCATTTAGCATTTAATTTATATAAAATATCAAAATAAGGGCTGAAATCATCTGCATTGAAAATAATCACCATGTAGAGATAATATTAATGTGAATATAAATGTTTTTCACATAGTACTTGAATGGGAAATTCATATATCAAATGAAAGTTCTCATTCTCATATGATTTATAAAATGTAGGACATCAAAATAAGACATCAAACCCAATCTTTTTTATGAGCCGATCAATGCAGCTGTGAGCCCCAAGTAGCAAAACTGCATATCTGCTTTTACCTTAGGCAGTTTTCTACAAAATAAGCAATTTTTTAATTGTCTGTGAGCTTGCTTGGGTGATAATCATATCTTAGATGTCCAGAAAAAAATGCAGTCTTGCAGGAAAAGCATGTAAAACAAATAATCAGAAAGATATTTTATTGACTACTGTGATAAAATGTAAAAAAAAAATCACAAAAAGGAGATTCTCAGATTTCTAGACACCTAGATTGACCTCTAGTCCAGATAAAACATATATATATATTGGGGGTGGTGCATGAACTGAAAATTAGACTGAATGTCTATGGACGAGCACATATGTGAGAGATAAAAGGCATTAGAGTGCCACCTATATTTCAGATCTGCATTTTGTGACAGAAGTTGAGAGGAAAAATTATTTTTCCCAGTGCTTGCTGCTGTCTAGTGGAAAAACAAGACTTTTTTAAAGAGAGATCGAATAAACGGAACCAGAATTAAAATTGCAAAATGTATATGAATAATTGGAGTCTTTTTATTATTATTATTTTGGGGGTGTTCTGAAAAAAATTGGACAAATATTTTTTGCATTTAATCCGCAGGATGAGTGAATGTTGTGATTTTAAATTTGAGTGTGAAAAATTGCAGGTGGCAGCCCAAAAATACACCAGATTTTAAAACATAACTGCTCAAACAATACACAGATTTTAACAGAAGAATCAATGTAAGTGCTTTTATAAAATAAGATTCACATTTCTTCCTTTAAACCCTCCAAAAATGAACTATTATTGTAGGTGACACTCTGTAACATAAATTGTAATAAAAGGAGAGGCGAGCTGAATTTTTTTTTTTTTTTTGTTTTTTTGTTTTTTTGTGGTAATCAACATTATACCACAAATGCTGTAGCTTAACTTGTATTGAACATGTAATATTCCTTTAATTATTATTTTAATGGCTTTGCAATGTAACCATCATACATTAAAGTATGTAAATTACACAGTTATATGGTATTATACATGTTATTTTAGGGCAGGCTTAAAATGCAACATTCAATTGTATACAATACGTAACAGAGGGTCCCTGCTCCATGTCTCTATCCACCTAGGTGTCCTTGGCCCGAAAATGTTGAAGACCCCTGAAATAAACATTTAAAAAATAAGATTAAAGCCAGTTTGTGAGATATGGTCTAACCTCCTGCTCTCTCTCTCTCTGTTTTGTGTGAATGTGTGCATGTGTTTGTTTCTCTGTTTGCTTCTGTGTGCATATGTTCCAGGTGACATTTTCAGATGCCATGAGGAGCAAAGCAAGATTGTCTATAACTGGGAGTACTGGCGAGAATGGACGTGTGATGAGTCCTGAGTTCCCCAAAGCAGTACATGCAGTGCCCTTTGTTAGACCTGGTGTGGGAATGAACGTCAGTCTGACTGATCTCTCCTGATGGATAAGACCCTGCTGAGTGCCTTACACAATGGTTTTCAATAGAGCGTGTTCTATTCTCTTTCCTGTCTCTCTCCCCTATCTCTCGCCTTTCTTTTTGGCTGAATGGAGGATGGAGGCCACATTTGATGTAATAGACATAATCCTTTCTTGGCCCTTTATAACAAAAGATGCACACTCCTATTGGAATTACACCAACTAACACAAAGACACTCATTTACTGAGCTGATGACATCTATCGCCCTATAATGGATATTTATGAGGACAAACCTGACTAACGTGAAGCTCACAGATGCTCTGAGAAATGCTGTGAGCTGGAAAGAAAGAAGACAATAACTTATGTCTGTTTTCGTATAGCTGATTCCATTCGATGTCTATTTCAGCTGAAGCACACTTTACAATTGTCTGCATCAGGATGTGAAATGTCTTTTTAATAATAAAACAAGCAAAAATCTCTATCAAAAATTATTTTTATGTATTTTCACACAAATGGCTTTTAAATAAATCTGCTTACATAACCAGTAAAGTAAACCTGTAAATCCTAATCTCAAAATACTTTTAAGAGTTTAGCTACTAGTTTAACATTTCAATGCCAAATATGTTGCTTATCTTGTAATTTATTGTCCTTTAAACTTTCTGATATATTCATTAACATGTCGGTGTTAATATGAAGTATCTAGCAATGCTTGACTTTTGAAATCTGTTTGAAAAGTGGGTGCTGCAGTTTGTTATCTTACTTTCATCAACTTGTTTGATTTTGATAATCTGTTTGTATTTTTGTTTATCAGAAATCAGGGTAGCAGTTATAATATGAAAATAAGAAGATGTGTTTAAATATGAACATAACAAAAGAGGAAAATGGAAAAAAAAAATTAATAAATAAATAAACTTATCTATTGTGTTATTGCATATGTTTTACTGTAAAATTAATTGAAGCATACACATCAACAAAATGCTCTGTTAAACATGCCAAATATTTGTGCCAAAATTACTGACAAATATAGTCATATATTAATCTGTCATCAGTGTGAATGTAGTCAATACATTCTGTAAGCTTTGTTACTAATTGTACAGTTAGATGGTATACACAGTGATTAATACATTTTTTATTATGATTTTATTTATTTATTATTATTATTATGATGATGATGATGATGATTATTATTTGCTTTATAGCCATGTTAGTGTTAGCACTACAATATGGCATTGTATGGATTTTAATTTTCACTCTACATATTTGAATTTCTTTTTTGTTCTTTTTTTTTTTTTTAAATAATATTGCAGAAGAGCATCCAATTCAGTAAATTCTTTCATACACTATAAGGAATTTCATTTTACAGGCCAAAGCATCTGCGCTTATTCTTTAGTACTTATTTAAGAAACCACAAGAAACACATTATGTTTGATACTGACCATATTTTTTAACTCAGTATTTGTAACAAAACAGTGATCAATGGTTAATACTTGACACTGCAATAAGTCAAGATAAAAAATGATGTCCCCTGAAGAGAGAATACATTTGTACACCCAGAAAACTGTCAAAATAATGTACAATTTTGTAAAAAAAAAAAAAAAATGTATTTGTCCTTTTTCTCTTCTCACTTTTCTGCTTCAGCTCTTCTCTCTAATGTTTTTCTTGCATCCCAGACAGAGGGCAGATACTGGGTATCATTTTCAGTTTTGTCATAATGTACTTAATATAAGTTACAAGCCCATGTAATTTTAAGGGCCGCTCTCTATACCATTTTGTAAATGAATGTGTCAACTTGTTTATTTTTTGGGATTCTTTCTAAATAAAATCTGACTAATAGTCTTATGTGTTGATTGAGGTAATCAATGGTCAGTTGTGTTGGCTGACCAAGGTGTGCTTGGGATTCAAAAAGATGCTTTATACCAAAGTAACAATATGTTACACATGACAGATTGCATTATAAAGTGATTCATGAAGAGTCTTAAACCTCTTTCCAAGCATGATACGTTTACAAGTCATCTGATAAATATATATCCGTCTATGCTAACTATTGATCTTTTTGAAGTTTAAGGTCCCTTTTAAGGAAAAGTGTTTTTCTATACACAGACATAATGCCTCATTCAAACAAACAGGCAGAAAGAATTCATTCTTCCCAATAGATCATTCATGAAGCGATTTCTTATTCATTGTTGCTTTGAGATGAATTGAAATGTGTCTGCTAGCCAATAGAAAGGGAGAAGAGGAGAGAGGTGTTTTAATGATCATAAATAATCATGCTGTGACATCTCTGCATTGGTGTTAATGAATGTCACACGTTCTGTGATGACAGCTCCCCTAATCTCCATACATAATCTCTCTTCCACACTTGCAGCTCACATGGTGTTCAACAGTTCTGGAGACATCCATTTTATATTTAATTTAAATTCAGTTTCAAAATATTAGGTCTCTATATGCCTTTCGTTCTTTCTTTTTTTATTAACAATTTGTTATTGATTCATATATTAAACTCAGAAAAACAAAACATATACACAGAATCAATTTTTAACCCCCACTATTACCCCTCCCTCCCAATCCCTAACCCGGCCCCCAACAACCTCCCAGTGATTATACATGATTATAAATATAAATCACACACACACACACACACACACACACACACACACACACACACACACACACACACACACACACACACACACACACACACACACACACACACACACACACACACACACACATATATATATCAAAATTCACACATATTAACAACTACACCTCTCTCTCCACTGCCTGATATGCGAGATATCTGCCTCTTTTCCCCACAAAAGTGTCCAATTTCCCCAGTCTTCTACATGACCCTTCTTCAAAAGCCACCACCCTCTCCATCTCCAAGCACCACTCCTGAAATGGGGTGCTCCAGCTGACTTCCATCCCCTTAAATCTATCTGTCTGGCAATCATGACACTGGTTAGGACCCAACACTTGTGTGTCTATTCTCTACATCGATGACTGCCCCATCGCCCAAAATACAGAGTCTGGGAAAAAAAGAAACCAGAGTGCCCAATACATCACACACATTTGGTGAACCTTCAACCACACCACCAAAAAACATTGGTTGTGTCTCTATCCTCTGATTGTCATCGCCAGCAGGTGGGTGTGTCTTTAAGACCAAGCCTATACAATCTAGAGGGGGTCCAATAGAATCTATGTAAAATCTTGAATTTTAAAAGCACACCCTTGCCTCCCTAGATGCAGACTTGACATTTTTTAGAATCTTATCCAACACTTCCTCCTCTAATGCCAAGTTTAAATCTTTCTCCCAGAATCTCTTGATAGAAGTTAAAGCTCCATCCGCCAGACTCTGAATTAGCATGGAGTAATACACTGATGCCGCATGACCTTTTCCAAAAGCAGTAATCACCACTCCCAGAGTGTCTGCCTCTTTAGGGGGGTGTATGCTAGCCCCACAAATAGTACAGAGCAGGTGGCGCAGCTGTAAATACATAACAAATTGAGATCTGGGAATCCCAAAATGTTGAACCAAATTTCAAAGGATCTCAACAATCTGCTCTCATATAAGTCACAGAGTGTATTAACCTCCCTCAAAATCGTCCCTCAAAAAGACGTTACTGGGCAGTATGCTGTCAGGGCCAAAGCTTTAATTTAGACCAATTAACTCTGTATCCCTATAACTTAGAAAATGTACTGGCAAACCCTGCCAGGTGCCCCTATCCAAAGTAATATAATCTAAAATTAATTAATTTGTTTGTACCGCCACTACCGGGTGTCTATAAAGTAACTTTATCCATCCAATAAACGTATTCCCAAACCCATACATTTCCAAAACCTTAAAAAGATAATCCCATTCTACCATATCAATCACCTTTTTGGTGTCAAGTGAAATGGCAGAGTCAGTCTGATTATTTGCCAATGACCACATGATATTGATGAAACGACTAATGTTATCAGATAAGATACAGCCCCAAATAAAACCCACCTGAAGAGATGTCACAACTTTACTTAATCGGTTAGCCAAAAGTTTTGACAATATTTTAAAATCTAGCTGGATCAGGGAAATTGGACAGTAACTCTTACACTCGCTTTGATCTTTGTCATTTTGAAGAATCAGGCTGATACATGCTTGCTTCATGGTTGCAGAAGCCTGTAGGCATGGCCTGAATTACCTCGACAAGTTCCGCAAAGGATATCTCAGAATCAAGAGAATTGTTCAGTTTAGGGAGTTCTAATGGTTCCACAAAGTCTCTAATACCTTTGAATGAGTAGATGAATATGTGGAACAACAGCAATCAAAACAGAATTATTTAAAAGCATTATTAATATCAATGGCTGATGTAAATATTTCACCACCAGCAGATTTCACAGAGGGAATGGTAGAAAAAGACTCTCTCTGTTTTCTATTTCTAGCCAGAGTTTTCCTGCTTTGTCCCCCGACTCAAAGTATGACTGTCTTGCCCTGAATAGCCAAAACTCCACCTTCTGTAACAAAATAGTATTATATCTGTATTTCAATCGGGTAAATTCTCTGAGGCCATTAGATAACATTTGGTGCTTCAGTTGTGCCTCAGCACTTTAAATATTCTCTTTCAACTCCAAGAGTTCTCGTGCTTTACATTTTTTGGTGAATGCGGCATACCCTATGATACAGCCCCTACGAATCACTTGAAGTGCCTCCCAAGCCATACAAGCAGAGGACAGTGAGGACCAGTTGGTCTTCATAAAAACATTGATTTCAGCCTTTAACATTTGTTGGAATTTCAGGATTTTGCAAAAGGTATACATTAAAGTGCCAACTCTATGATTTCCTTTCCTCCATATGTGGCAACACCTCTAAACTCACCAGGGCATGAACAGATGAAATGAGGGACTTAGATATATTAAAAAATCTATTCTAGAATAAATCTTATGGACAGATAAAAAAAGTATTGTCCCTAAAATATAGGTTCAAAAGTCTCCAAATATCTGTAAGATCAAGATTTTTACACATCCTGTGAAGCATCTGTGTTGCTCTGGGGGGCTTACACACATTTGATTCAATATGATCAAAGACTGAGTCCATCAAAAGATTAAAGTCTCCTACCAATATTATATCATGAGGGGTACACGCAACTTAACATCTCTTCAAGATTAAAAAAAAGCCCTGATCATCAACGTTAAGTGCACAAATATTAGCCAAAATAAGACCATGCCCCTGAATTTCTACTAAAACAATAATTTGAATAATTTGAATAATTTTACAGAAATTTAAATTGTAGATGCTTACTTACCAGCATTATGACTCCCCTGTTCTTACTTGAGCCAGCACCAAAGAAAACATGCCCACCCCATATCTTCTCAAATTGTTCAGCTTCCTGCGGGGAAAGATGCATTTCTTGTAGAAACACTATATCATATTTCCTCCATTTAAGAAGAGAAATAACCTCCCTTATTTTTATGGGGAGCCCTAACCCATTCACATTCCACATGGAGAGAGACAATCCACTCATATTAACATTAGACATTTAGAAATATTAGGAAAAAAAATCTAAAATAAAATTATAAAGACCACATTACATTAGTGCAACAATCAAACCCCAACCAAACAAACAGAAAAAAGAAAACATGCACATTAACCATGTGCATGACAGCGCCAAATGGTCACATCCCTCTAAACTCAAACAGTCCATGTACGCCTATGAGAGCTCCCATGACAAATTTGCTGTTGGATTGCTCAAGACCAGTGTTTCTATACAAATCTTGTTAGATAGAATTACACAACAGAAGATAATCCATAAAGCAAACTCCAGCCAATAGGCAGAATAAACACAAAGAACTTGTCAATTCATCCACATAACTGTTCCGAAGGTTTGTTCCTCCATAAAACAAACTCCAGCCGTTTTAGAAGAACAAGCACACACACAAAAAAGTCCATTCAGTTTCCTCAGACAAATGACATAATCACTCCAGTGTCTTGCAATAAATACTCCACATATACTCCACATAGCAAACTCCAACCAATAGAAGGCATAAGAACAAAGAATGTGCAGATTAATTTACAACACTGTCCCGAAATATGCTACTACACAAAACAAACTCCAGCCGCTAGGTGGAACCAGCATAAAAAAGGTGCACAGTTTCCTTGGACAGTCAAGTGAATGTTCAGTGAGTCGATCCACTTGGCTGCAACATGAGTACCACAAAATAACATACTCTGTCCATTGACTTTATGAAGGACATGGCTTGCTGGGGACATGTAAATATTTTGTGGCTGTCTTTAGCATCTATTCTCAATCTGGCCGGGAACAAAAAAAGGTGCCCAGTTTCCTCGGATGGTCAAGTAAATGTTCAGTGAGTCAGGCCCACTCGGCTGCAACGTGAGTACCACAAAATAACTTACTCACTCCATTGAATTTATGAAGGACATGGCTTGCTGGGGACATGTAAATATTTTGCAGCCATCCTTAGCATCTATTCTCAATTTGGCTGGGAACATCAGTGCAAAAGTGACCTTCTGCTGATCGATCCTTGAATTCATTGAATCTATTACATTTCTCTCTTGATGAGTTTGCAAAGTCTGGGAACAAGAAAAAGTTGTGTTTCTTTCAAGAAAGCCGTCCTTTACTCCTTGCCTTGCGTAAAAAAACAAGATTTTCATCGGATGATCTTAGAAATTTGTCCAGAATGGATCGGGTCCTGTCTCACAAACCTGTGAGCTCACTTGATTTCCAGCTTATGGCCTGTTATTTCGAGCAGACTTGGAAAGAGTCTGTCCAGGAATTCCACGAATTATTTAGTGTGAGTGCGCGCTTTGTTGCATAGTTACTGAACTTAAGATGTGTATATGTATAAACCTTTCTAAACCTGTTAATTTCACATACGAATGGCATTATGCAGCATCTCCGTCAGCAAGGGATGTGATAAAACCATCGTATATCGTTCCTGTTCATAATCAACTAAGCTGTTCACATTGCAAGCGCGTGAATGCGAACACCTTTCGTATCTTGGTGCTCCCTCATAATGCAGCACATTTGCAAGAGAGGTAGATATAGCAAAAATGTGTAATGTACAAGCTGTAGGCCTGTGGTGAATAAAGACACTTAAACACCTCTTACATTTCTCATCTCCATCTCTAGTTACTTCCAGGCTCAGAACTTAACAGGGGCTCTGAAAAAAAAAAATTCCCCTGCAATCTGATATAGTTCCAAATGTATATCCATCGCAATCTGCATTTTAATTTTTGCTGAACATAATTTTTCATGATGTGCAGATATTGCCGAGTCAGTTTCAGATGCTCACGCCATAAATGGTCACAGACAGGCACTCCACTTCTCACGCTACGCATCAGTCGGTATCGTGCTCATGAAATAAAATTATAAAATGCTACAATGCAGTTAATAATAATTTTAACAAAAGTAATATCTGGATGACTTAAATTGCTGTGAGGTTTTTTCTCCCCTTTTCTCCCCAATTTGGAATGCCCAATTCCCAATGTGCTCTAAGTCCTCGTGGTGCCGTAGTGACTTGCCTCAATCTGGGTGGCGGAGGACAAATCTCAGTTGCCTCCGCGTCTGAGACCATCAATCCGCACATCTTATTACGTGGCTTGTTGAGTGCTTTACTGCGTAAAAATTCTAGCTTCATTCTATTCACCGCAGCATCCACGCAATGAAGGCACACTACCAGGCCCTCATCGCTTGTTGGGGACATGTAAATATTTTATGGCCATCCTTAGCATCTATTCTCAATTTGGCCGGGAACAGAAGCGCAAAAGCGACCTTCCATTGATGTAAGTGTTTCTTGCATTCCTTGAAATGATCACATTTCTCTCTTGTCGAATTCGCTCAGTCTGGGAACAATAAAATGCTGTGGTTCTTCCAAGAAAGCCTTCCTTTACACCTCGCCTCACATAACATGAGATCTTTATCAGATGATTTCAGAAATTTGGCTAGATGGGGCGCACATGCCCAGAGGATCCACAGTCACTTCCAGGACAGCTGTGACATGCGGCGCATGTGGCAGGGCATCCAGGCCATCACCAACTCAAAGACAAAGATGCCTCCCAAGTCAAAGAAATCTTCAGTGTCCTGCCTCAACGACTACTGTCCCGTCGCACTCACACCCATCATCATGAAGTGCTTCGAGAGGCTCGTCATGAGGCACATTAAGACCCAGCTGCCCCCCTCACTAGACCCACTGCAGTTTGCGTATCGTCCGAACCGTTCAAAAGACGATGCCATCGCCACCACCCTCCATCTGGCCCTCACCCACCTAGACAAAATGACTCATACGTTCAAATGCTGTTCATAGATTTCAGCTCAGCATTCAACACGATAATTCCTCAGCACCTAATTGGAAAGCTGAACCTGCTGGGCCTGGACACCTCCCTCTGCAACTGGATCCTGGACTTCCTGACTGGGAGACCTCAGTCAGTCCGGATCGGGAACAACCTCTCCACCACCACCACACTGAGCACTGGGGCCCCCAAGGGCTGTGTGCTCAGTCCACTGGTGTTCACAAAAGTTTCAAAGCCTGATTGCAGGAATGACCTGTTTACGATATGCACAGAGATGCATACAGAGAGGAGGTGCAGCGGCTAACAGACTGGTGGTCTAACAACCTGTCTCTGAATGTGGACAAAACAAAAGAGATGGTTGTTGACTTTAGGAGAGCACAGAGTGACCACTCTCCACTGAACATCGACGGCTCCTCTATGGAGATCGTCAAGTGCATCTATTGCCAAGAAAGCTCAGCGGCGTCTTTACTTTCTTCGAAGGCTGAGGAAAGCACATCTCCCACCCCCCATCCTCACTACATTCTATAGAGGGACTATTGAGAGCATCCTGAGCAGCTGCATCACTGCCTGGTTTGGGACTTGCACCGTTTCGGACCGCAAAGCCCTGCAGAGGATAGTGAGGACAGCTGAGAACATCATCAAGGTCTCTCCATCAAAGACATTTACAAAAAACACTGCATCCTCAAAGCAACCAGCATTATGGACGACCATCAGACTCCTCAATACTCAGAGACTGGTTTGACACAAACACACATGTCCTGAGTTGCACTTTAATTTTGTCACTTAATAACTGTCTGCTACCTCAATAACTGCTATGTGCATAGAACACTATCTCATATTATGTTATGTTTACATTTGGAATTTTTAGAAACCAGAGCTTTTTTTATTTTTTCACTACTGTGTACTGGTCAGCGCTGCACTGTCCCTTACTGTGTCTAATGTCCTGTTCATTGTTAGTAATTTATTGTACTGTCCCGTACTTTTTGCACACATTTGCACGTGCAATTTATATAGGTATGTTATTTAGTCTGTGTAGTCTCATGTGGTTCTGGGTTTGTCCTATGTTGTTTTACGTAGCACCATGGTCCTGGAGGAACGTTGTCTCGTTTAGCTGTGTACTGTACTAACTGTATATGGTTAAAACGACAATAAAAACCATTTGACTTGAATTGATTGGGGCCTGTCTCCCTCAGCGGATCGCCGAGCCGTAAACCCTGTGAGCTCGCTCTATTTCCAGCTTATGGCCTGTTATGTCAAACAGACTCGTAAGGAGCCCGTCCAGGAACTTCAATTCACGCAGAATTTCCCTCACTTCTATGGCCAAATCGGCTCCCTGTTCTGCAACCTTTTTCAGGGGTGTCAGCTTGAGCACGTAAGTGTCTTTTAATGTCTTCAGAGCCCGAGGATTTTGAATTCTTTGACATATTGTCTTCCTAGAACAGTTAAGGATCAGGGTGTATCGAATCTCAAAGGTTTATGACATAAAAAGTATTAAAACCAGCAAAGTGTTCACACATCCAAACCTCTCATGGAGTCACGTGACTCCACTCTTTATGCCTTTAAACATAATCTTGACTTGACTTTGCTCATATTTTTTGAGGAATAATAAGCATATAAATAATAATAATAATAATAATAATATATTATCTGATATAACTTAAAAGGCTTCTTCTAAAGAACTTTAACCTTGTGCGACTCCACGTACACATGCATGGTCGTAATATTTTGGGTTTGCTGTACGTAACGCATCATTTAAATTAATTTACACTGACTGGTCTCAGTTCCGCAGACTCTGTGTTGTCTGTAAAGGGTTACATTTTTGACTTATAGAGTCATGTGACAAAACAACATAGCGCCGATCACAGCAGAAATTGTGTTTGGGAGAAACACCAACAAAACTACATCTAGTAACAAACCTAATTAATGTTTTACATCGAAACCAGTTTGAGTCTAAATATTATAGTCTTTAGTTTCATACAATATGCCATTTTTAAAAATTGAGATATTTGTTGATATTTTTGCAGAAGTGTCCCTTTTTGCTAAATGAATCCTTTAGTTTAGGCTTGCCAAGTACAAGTAAATCTTGAAATTATGTTTACCACTGGTTGTTCACAATGACAATCTATGAATTATTTACTGCCAATGTCTATTTGACCAGAATAGCCTGCAGTTATAAAAACTTTACAAAGTTTACCTTATCAGACTAGCAATCGTTATGTCTAATGTTATCGGACATTGCCTAACTTTTGTAACATTTATATCAAAACATCAATGTTTCCAACAAGTTTAAATATTAGCATAAGATAGGATATCCATCTTTTCCTTTATTTCATTATTTATTTATCCATTCACTCTGATAAGTTGGCTGCAATGCATCTGTGCTTGCAAAACGCAGCCACCTGGCGGGACCATCCTGCGCTCCCCTCCAGAGTCCGTAGGACTATGTCGTCTCTGGCGACCAAAGCCTACAGTGCCGCTGGACAGGCTGCCTCCACCCTGCATGTCATGACCCTCCTGCAGGTACACCAGGCCAAGGCACTAAAATAAATGCACGTGGGTAGTCCTGATCCCGTTATGGTGCAGGAGCTGTGTTCGGCAACGAAGTTCATGGTGCTAGCACTCGGGCAAACGATTTCCACCTTCGTGGTCCAGGAGCACCACCTTTGGCTGAATCTGGTTGAGATGAGGGATGCCGACAAAGCATGCTTTCTCAAGGCGCCATCTCCCAGATTGGACTTTTCAGCAACACCGTTGAGGACGCCTCCCAGCAGTTCTCGTGGTGAAGAAGCAGATGGAAGCCATCCAGCACATCTTGCCCTGGCGCTGGTCAATATCCTGCACCCCTTCCACTTACCCCTTTAGTGGCTGCAGGCCACTCACATCCTGGGCAGCCTCAACGCTACAGCGGACACGCTGTCACAGTAGGTGATGCTCAGCGGAGAGTGTAGACTCAACCCCAAGTATCCAGATGATTTGGAGTCAATTCGTCAAAGCACAGGTAGACTCGTTCGCTTCCCAGGAATCCTCCCACTGCCCGCTCTGGTATTCCCTGATGGGAGCCCCCCTCGGGAAAGACGTGCTGGCACACAGCTGGCCCCGCATTCCCCCCAGTGAGCCTACTTGCACAGACCCTGTGCAAGGTCAAGGAGGACAAGGAACGAGTCACCCTTGTGGCCCCATATTGCCCCACCCAGACTTGTTTCTCAGACCTCACGCTCCTCGCAACAGCACCTCTCTGGCAGATTCCCCTGAGGATGGACCTTCTTTCTCTCATTCAGGTTTCTTCCTTCTCCTTTTAAACCCGTGTGTCCAGGGGAGTTGCACGCAATTTCCACACGCCTATTCTCATTGGGATTTTCTCAAAAGAATAGAGGTGTTCGGAGCTCTCAAGAGTGACCCCTAGTGTCACTACATCGACACAACATGTAAGTGCAGCGTAGTCTTCTAGCAGGAAGACTAGCAGCTGTACATCATCACACCATTAGCTGGGTAATTCCAGCTAATCACATGTAAGCCATTGCTTTATATGTCTGCTCACAATCTATCACATTGCTGTTTCAGTGTGCTAATGCTGCAACCTCCACCACCCCACCACCACCAGTTGAGTCCCGTCCTACACGGAAGTAGGCTCCTTGCCCCTGCCTCCTATCTCTGGCAGTATATGATGTTCCGAGTACTACAACTTCGGACTGCCAGACGGGGCCTACGCCAAAGAGAGACATTACTTTTCTGTTTTATATTCATCAAATAAATGTCATCTTCAATTTCACTCAAGTCTGCAAATCTTCCTGATAGAAATCTTGTTCCCTCCATCAGTGAACTGAGGTTATGACAGTAACCAAGATGTTTTGTTTCCTTTGGATGCACATGTTTGGATACCAACACTTTGTAAATAAAACTACTCTAGGGTTCTCACATCATCATCATCCTTGTCCGTTCCTGTGTTCAGCCTGTCCTGTATGTCTCAAAGTTACACTGTTAAAAAAAATCAACTGAAGGAATGAGTTTATTCAATCAATTGAGTAAAGTCAACTCATTAGAATTCTCCAGTGTATGTTTTATTATCACTTAAAACTGTAGACCTCAGTTTGGCTTGGTTAACTAAATGGGTAATTCCTGTTATGCAGTATATTTCACATAGCATAACCATCATATTATCATAGATTATATGTTAAACTCAATAATTAAAGATGGAAATCCTATTAACAGGGATGAGGCTTAAATAACGCAACTCATTTTTGCCATGTCTCTTGGTGGTATGCAACTTTTACATTAAAAACAGATTATTTATTTAATAAAATATTCTAGGTGTTTCATCATTCATTCCCCCTTTCTATTAGCTGGTTTGCCTTACTCTACATTCTAGCCTGTTTGATTTGATCTGGTTACAAAAATCAGTGTAATATAATGTCAACATTTCAAAAAGTGGTTTAAAAAAATATAAAAACTGCATTCAAGTTGACACCCTCATGTAAGATAACTCTCAGTCCATCACTGAGCAATGGCTTACTTTAACTGCAATACAGGAATTACCCATATCAATATTAGAAAGATTAAGATCTCCCAAAAAATGTTCCTCCCTAAAACATGACAAGTTTAGTCTCTGGTCCATAATTCAGCTGGGAAACAGTTTCACAGGGAAAAGTCCAGCAACCGTGTCTCAAAGTTGCAGATGGCATCTGGTTTTTGACATATAATTTGACATCTGTTCTCTGTAGGGCTGACATTGGGGACATTGCTCATAGCTCATCTTCAAAGGTCCCTGCTTTTGTCTTCTAAAGGCTATCCTCAGACAACAGAACAAAAATCATATATTTTTTCTCTCTTGCTGTAATGGGTTGGGATTCTGCACAGACGGGAAAAAATATCTCCTCGCTGAGTTGTCATGGAAACAGCATTGGCTGTGCTCTTTCCTGTGTGAGGAACAGGATGCCGTTTAACATGTGCAATCTGAAGATGACACTGTAATTGAAACTGCAATACTTACAAGTCATTAACACATGTCTACAACAACTGATTCATGTGATATTTTGAGCTGAAAAAATGCGGCTGTGTTAGATATGGAACATACTCAGAAGTTCAACTAGTGTTTTGCTGGCTCACACTGCATGAGTTTCTATGGCAACCACTTCCGTGTGGTGATTACTCAGTTCAAGCATAAGAGATTATCCACTGAGCAAGGTATTAATGCACTTTATGTATCCGAGCATGTTGTAATAGAAACCACACATATGCTTTTGAGAGGCATGGACTGGGAAATAAATGGATAGAACAGACTGCTACACTCACAATCTACAAAATAGCACTTTGTTATTTTGTTTTCATTGATTTACGCTGAAATCAAGCTTATGGTTTCAGCTCTCTAAAAAAAGCTGCATGAAACACACAATAACATTAATACAGCTCTTAAAGATGAAGAGTAATATTTTAAGTTACAGTGGTTTCTCCTATCGCTCAATCACTTCTAGTCGACTTCTTAAAAAGTCTAAGCTGTGACGCTGGCAAAGCATTGTGTAACGCATTTCAATGGAAAGGAGGAGGAGAAAACCAGCTGGGCAATGTAAATAATATTTTAATGCTAAACTTAAACAAAAGACAAACACACACACATGACAAGACATCCTCCGCAGTTGGCCTTTATCCCTCTGGGAGGCTTGATTAGCATGATAAGAGACCTGGTGGGTAAAATCACAACCCGGCCCCGCCCTCCGCCCTGTCACATTCCTCCCTCGTTCTCTCAGGCTGGGGAGCCCCTGGCATGACGTACACCCCCCCCCCCCCCCTTCCCTGGGGAGGGGTGTGCCTTTCGCCCTGTCATCCCCGTCAAACTGGATGAGGGAGAGGACAAGGGGAGGGAATCAAAAATTAAAAAATGGGGGGGGGGGGTACTTCCTGTAACAGTGTAGTAGTAAAATTTAAACGAGAGGAAAAGGCCAACGCGGAGCGGCAGTGAGAGAGAAAGAGAGAGGAGAGAGAGATAAAAAAAACACTTACTCGCCTGTTCTCCGATACACCATAGCTAGTTCCTTGGCCAATCCTCCACCCTCTAACGGACGACAGCCTTGCCTCTCCAGATGGATCGGAGGCAGTCCTCCAGCCACTGGCGGACGGAACGCCCCACCGCGTTCTCGGGGAACAGAAGGCGTCTCCCCTGCCCCAGACAGCGGTTCTCCTGCTCCAAGCGGTCGGCAGCAAGCCCCTCCCCGCTCGCAGTCGGTGGTCTCAGACCCTGCCACGTTTCAGCATCTGGTAGGGGACTCCTCCGCCCTTGCAACGGCCCTGACCGATCCAGGCGGTTGGTTAGGAGCCCATTCTCCCCTCGCGGTCGTCTGCGCCGTGCCTCCGCTTCCAGGTGGCCGGGCTCCTCGTCCCCCGGCAGATGGCCACGGCTGCTCCATTGGGGTGGATGGTGTGGTGAGAACTCTACTATGGTGTATCCCTCCTCCTTCACGGATTTCGGCACCTGTGTAACACAGTTCAACGGAAAGGAGGAGGCGAGAACCGGCTTGGCATGATGGACATGTCCGTAAACGATCTCTCTCTTCTGCACAATCCTCCGCAGTCAGCCTTTATCCCTCTCGGAGGCTTGATTAGCCTGATAAGGGACCGGGTGTGTAGAATCACGACCCGGACCCGCCCTCCGCCCTGTCACACATTGCTTTCTTTTATTTTAGTATTTTACCTTCTGGCTTAACCAATTTCTGTGAATGTTGGTTGTGGCAACCTGTTTGTCTGAATAAAGCAATACAGGGAAATTGGGTGGAAGGGGTAATACAATTGTGTTATGCTGTGTTCTATTCAACTAGGAATGTCTGATTTTTCAATTTACTACCAGCTTTGGATGTAATCTGATTACAAAGTAACAAGTTAATGTGATCTAATAACGTTTTGTGAAAAGTAGTGTGACATTTAAAATTTTAGATTTGTGTAATAAGATAACAGTTACTGAATTTCAATTACGTTAACTTTTATGTACATTAAATTATTTATGTAGAATACGTTAAATATGTATCTGTGCATTTCTATTGGGAAGACACGCAGCTTGAGTGAAGTTTGAGATGCCATTTATTTGATAAATGTAAAACAGAAAGTAATGTCTCTCTCTTTGGCGTAGGCCCCATCCGGCAGTCCGAGGGAGTTGTACCCGGAACCGCCATGTCCTGCCGGAGATAGGAGGAAGGGAAGAGAGGAGCCTACCCCCGTGTGGGACAGGGCTCAACTGGTGGTGTTGGGGTGGTGGAGGTTGCCATGTTAGCACACTGAAACAGCAATGTGATAGATTGTGAGCAGACTTATATAGCAATGGCTTACATGCGATTGGCTAGGAATTACCCAGCTAATGATGTGATGTACTGCTGCTAGCCTTCCCGCTAGAACTACGCTGCGCTTCCATTTCTGTGACAGCTGAAGTCTGACTAAGTGAGAAATTTGTGTGGTCTGAATATATAACTTTATTGTGACAATGAACAAGAAGGAAATATAGAATTGTTTTAAATTCACTTAGTGGAAAAACAAAACTCTTTCTGTGAAAATAAAGTAACTTAAATGTTAAGTAATTATTAATGTGAATACTTTTCCCTTGATTTCAGTAATGAAAAATACACACTTGAGTTGTGTAATATGATTACAATTATATATAAGTAATTAGTAATTTGTAGATTACAATTGTTTTTAGTTTTTTTTTGTAATTTACCCAACATTTCTTCCTACTAGAAAAAGTCAAATGGAACTTCCGACTGGGAAAATTATGCGGAAATTTACAACTTCAATTTTGTCAAGATACAAGTGCATGACATCACGCAAATATGTCTGCAACCGCTGAGATTTAAAAAGTGAATGATAATCATTCACTTTTATAAAATAATATGCATCAACGAATCAGATTTGCAATATAACATGATAATTAAATTTGTTTAGCTAACATTTGAGGAGACAAGTATTAAAAACAGGTAAATTATTCTCTCGTTTGATAATTATACACCTGTAGAACAAATGCAATAATTTGCATAACATTGTTTATACTTAGCAATTTGGTTGCTAGGAGACATCTTCATTGACAATCCAACACCTACTAGGCTAACAGACGTATTGCAGTTTCCTCATGTTCATGAAATAACTTTATGTTTGGAGATCAGAGATATCAATTCAGAATATCACACATCTGACTTTTAATGGAGCGTAGCATTAGACTTGCATAGCTAGACTGACAGCATATGGTCTGGTCCACATAGCAGCTTGTTCTGGCAAAGAAAATGGCTTACTTAGACAGGAGGAATCTGTCTGAAAGACGTGTAAGACATGTAACCATTTAAAAAAAAAGAAGTCTTAATCACAGACGGAACACCCACAGTCTGCCTGATGCATTTTGCAAGTAAAACTGGCAAATTCAAAAAATCAGCAGATCCAATCTGAGCTATCTGAATCCTACACAATTTCTGCGGCACCAGTCCGCTTATATATATATACACACATATCTATATATATATATATATATATATATATATATATATATATATATATATATATATATATAGTGTATACATACTGTATATACAGTATATGCCAGTTTTACTTGCAAAATGCATCAGGCAGACTGTGGGTGTTCCGTCTGTGATTAAGACTTTTTTTTTAAACGGTCAATATTTTAGCAATTTTGTTTGGTACCACAACTGGTGCAGAAATGAAACTCAAGTAAACATCTGCCAATATCTAATTTGATGGTGTTACTGTGATAAATTCAAATGCTGTACAGTGGATATATGCCTCAGACAGCCTCTCTCTTATGAATAGTCCTCAGAAGGGAGTGGGTGATCTCCAGTTCCTTAATGTTCCACATTATTCACACCCACTTACACCCCCTCACAGCCAGAGAAGTAAAGTTAAATGGTGTGTCTCTAGGAGAGTGGAGATATGTGACTCTTGTATGACTGAAGCAAGGTCAAAGCCTATGAGTCATTGCTGCTTAGCAACAAATACATAAATAAATAAATAAATACATACATACATCTGTAAACGAAAGCAGCGATGTGATGCAAGAACTGTCCTCATGGGTCTTGAGCTTTTATCTAGAGTGGTATTACAGGCTACAGGAGCAACATATAAAAGCAAGCATGCAGAGCATGTGCGAGTGATTAGTTGTGCTTGTGTAATCTTATGTTTGTCACAATCAACTCACTAATCTGTTTTAATTCTGATCCCGAGAATACTTCAGAGCTAAGGTCAGAGCGAAGTGTGAGGCTGATATATGAGAAATGGCAGGACCAAAGGCCCCTGTTCCATACATCTGTTCATACTCCATTTCCGCACCTGGTGTCTCTATCACTCTGTCCATCTGTCTATATGAAACATTATATTGCCTTAAGTCAGGATTCCGAAAAATGTCTTTCAAAGCCTCATTAACTGAATAAAACGTCTAGGTTACGAATGTAACCTCCGTTCCCCGATGGAGGGAACGAGACATTGTGTCGGAGAAGTGACACTAGGGATCTCTCTTGAGCACCGAGTATACCTCTGAACTATGAAAAAAGGCCAATGAGAAGTTGGCAGCTAGTATTTGCATACCCCGCCCCCGGACATACAGTATGGGTACAAAGGCAAGGCAAATACTAGAGTTCATTCAGGATTTTTTTTTCATTCAGGACGGCCTGAGTGTGATAAGCCAATTAAATGGCATCTACTACCCAGTGGGAAAGCCTCTGTTTGGAGACAGTGTTTCCTTTCCACTGTCCCCCAAAGCATACAAAGAGCTGCTCAGAGTGTCTAAAGTTCTGCGTGCGGTCCAGATAGGTACGCAAAGAAAATACCGGACACAGCAACGACGGGGCTGGGTCTGCCTCCTCCCGGGGCAGCGCTTGCAGGTTCACTACCTGGTCTCTAAAGAGAGTGGTACTCCAGGCAAGTGTCGCTGACAGAGAACGCTTGAAGATCCCCGACCCTCTTGATGGAAGCGAGCGCGATCAGCAGGGCAGTCTTAAGAGAGAGGGCCCTGAGTCCAACTGATTCTAGCGGCTCGAAGGGAGGTCTCTGGAGGCCCGCGAGGACTACCGAGAGGTCCCAGGAGGGGAACAGGCTTGGCCGGGAGGGATTTAACCGCCTCTTAGGAACCTGATGATTAAGTCGTGCTTACCAAGGGACTTGCAACATACACCTTCAAGGTGGATGGGGACAGCCTCCCCTTCAACCTCTCCTGCAGGAATAGGAGCACTGACCTAACTGCGCACCTCTGTGGGTCTTCAGCCCGGGAAGAACACCAATCTGTGAACAAGCGCCACTTCAGGGCGTAGAGCTGCCTGGTGGAAGGGGCTCTGGCTTGGTTGATCGTGTCTACGACAGTAAGTGGTAGGCCAGCTAGATCTTCCACGTCCCGTCCCGGAACCAGAAGTGGACTTTCCAGAGGTCTGGATGCGGATGCCAGAGCGTGCCCTGCCCCTGAGAAAGAAGGTCCTTCCTCAGGGGAATTCGCCAGGGAGGGGCTATCGCGAGGAGTACGAGGTCCGAGAACCAGGCCCAGATGGGCCAATATGGAGCCACTAGTGTGACTTGCTCCTCGTCCTCCCTGACCTTGCACAGCACCTATGCAAGAAAGCTCACTGGGGAAAATGCGTACTTGCGCAGCCCCACGGGCCAGCTGTGTGCCAGTGCGTCTACCCCGAGGGGAGTCTCTGTCTGGGCATACCAGAGCGAGCAGTGGGAGGTCTCTCGGGAGGCAAGCAGGTCTACCTGGGCCTTGCCGAATCATTCCCAAATCTGCTGGACAGACTGAGGTGAAGCCTCCACTCTCCACTGGGCAAGCGTTGTCGTGACAGCGCGTCCGCTACCACATTGAGTCTGCCGGGCATGTGAGTGGCACGCAGCGACCTGAGGAGTCCAAAGGAAGAGTCGACGGGCGAGTCGTGACATGTGGCGGGAGCGTACGCCGCCTTGGAGTTTTATGTATGCTACCACAGTGGTGCTGTCTGACCTGATTAGGACATGTTTGTCTCGAATTAACGGGAGAAACTTCCGCAGGGCAAAGAAAACAGTCAACAACTCTAGGCAATTGATATGCCAGCGCAGCGAGGCCCCTCACCAAAGGCCCGCAGCTGCGTGCCCTTTGCAAACGGCGCCCCAACCCGATTTGGAGGCATCGGTAGTGACCAGGACGTGTTGGGACACCTGCTGCAGGGGCAGTCCTGCCCGTAAAAAGCAGAGGTCTGTCCAGGGTTTGAGTGTTTGGCGGCATGCAGGGGTGATTGTCACACAGTGCGTGCCGCGGCACCATGCTCATCTCGGGACTCGAGTCTGAAGCCAGTGCTGAAGCGGTCTCATATGCATCAACCACCGCGGCGTGACTGCAGAGGAGGATGCTATATGCCCCAGGAGCCTCTGGAAGAGTTTTAGAGGGACCGTTGTGCCTGGCTTGAACTTTGCGAGGCATTTCAGCACCGACTGTGCACGCTCGTTGGTGAGACGTGCGGACATTGAGACTGAGTCTAACTCCATGCCGAGAAAGGAGATGCTCTGAACCGGAGTGAGCTTGCTCTTTTCTCGGTTGACCTGAAGCCCCAAGCGGCTGAGGTGTTTGAGCACCTGGTCTCTGTGAGCGCATAGTAACTCTCGGAAGTGGGCCAGTCTGAGCCAGTCGTCGAGGTAGTTGAGTATGCGGATGCCGGCTTCTCGGAGCGGGGCAAGGGTGGCCTCTGCGACTTCGTGAAGACGCGAGCGGACAGAGACATGTTGAAGGGGAGGACTTTGTACTGAAACGCCTGGCCATCGAACGCAAACCATTGGAAGGGTCAGCGTCACGGCAGAATTGAATTGTTTCAATACAGAATTGTTTGCACGGGGATTTGGCATGTTCGGCGTTTACTGCGGAAACGGACGCCTGCGAAGGGGGGGCGGGGGCCTGGCAAACTGAATTGCGTAACCGAGTCGAATGGTCTGGTACAGCCAGCGTGACGGGTTGGGCAGTGAAAGCCATGCCTCCAAACTCCATGCTGGGGGTACCAAGGGGACGAGTATTTTGGACGTACCCGGCGGGGGCTTCGCAGCAGGGCGAAGCAGGTAGTGTGGCATCAGGAGGCAAGGGTGCGTCCCGAAGCTTTGGTGCTGAGAACAAACTCAAAACACTTACCTTTCTCCGCGCCCGGCAGGGGGCGGGTTCGTGACTGAGGAGGAGGTCCGGTGCAGGCATCCTCTAGACTCGTCAGAACTGGCCGGCCGGGGGACAGTCGTGGGGCTGAAGCCGGACTGTGGCCACATCCAGCATGCCGGGACTGTTGAGGCCTGGTGGCAGAGTGCCATGAGAACGGCATTTGCGGGTCAGGTGACCCAGAGATAAAAAAGGAAATAGCTCTATTATAAAGAATGTGAGTACCACAGCCCCCGTTAGGGGGTGTGGCCAATGAAATTAATTCAACAAAATATTCTCCTCCCGGCCCCCCAATGGGATAAGTAAATAATGACAGACATTTTGTTGTTGGATGAAATACAGGTATCCCTTTAAAACAAGGTGTTTACTTACAACGCAAACATCGATGTAATGTGGCAAAATCTACCCGTCCAACTTTTTTTTTTCTCAAGCCATTTATGATCTTACCCCTAATTAAGTAACCATTACACATTTACATGACCATATAGGTGTAGCCTAGTGTAGATGCTGGTTTAAAACAGAATCCTAATAAAGTAAAAAGCACATGAAATACAGTTAAGTAATTTATTATAAAAGCATAATTAAGAATGAAACACAAAAAAATAAATTAAGCACCCTAACATAACATATACTTGATGTTAAAATAGAGAAGAAAAGCATGTAATATGCAGTATATGCATTAAAATCATATAATTAAATTAATGGAAAAATTAATAGCCAACCCTTTAAAAATTGCACAGATAGAGTACTAGTATTGACCAATCATCAGACAGCGCACAAAGTCTGTAATTGGGAAGAGAAGAGATGCAGAGAAAACGACGAAATATCAAGCAAAAAGTGAGATCTAAGATAAGAACAGACAAGTCTGAAGAAAAGATTGTTATTTGATCTTGAAGGGGAGTTGATGGTTATTTTGTTTTATATGAGCTATTGTGTGTTGTTGAGTTTCGCTGTGAAAGTTGTGGTGTTGTAACCTAATCTACTACCATTGTTCTTGATAAAAGATGGTGAGTCACCCACATGACGATATTTGATGAGGATCTTTGAACTGTTTCTTTGCCTGGAAAGAATAACTACTTTGTTCATCAAAAGGTGCACCAGACAGACATTAATTACCCTCAACTTTCACCAATGTTTTCCCCACATCAAAGACAATCCACAAGTTCACACAGCCACAGAGTTAATTTTTACATTCAGCCAATGGGAGGACTGGACTGTTGCAACTAAAAGGGTTTTATATTGCATCTGGACTCGGACAATTTAAGATAAATAAAGGGGAGAAACAAAACAAGAAACAAAAAGCCATTGATTTGTTAATTGTGTACACCATTTTTGTTTTGTTGAAACTGTTGTTGAGTGTTTTAGAGATATTCTGATTGAAAAGTTTGAAAAGTTGAATTATTGAATGTAAATTGAGATTTACAATTGTGATTTTTGAGCTACTTGAATTTACCTTTGTGTAAGAAAAAAAAGAAAAACAACCACGGTAACATACATTAAAGACTAATATTGAACTAAAAATACAACACTAAACCAATAATGCATTAGAGTGGTAAAATAGATGAACTAAACTTAAATTCAATTAGAGCTATCTAATAATTAAACCAAAAAAAACAAAAGAGACAAAGAGTCCTGGTCTTCTTCATTCTTTATTTTGTTTATTGTTCAGTATAATTGTATACATTTTTATGTGCATTGTATTCATTTTTCCCTTTTTCCCCTGCCTGTGGAAGAAAAGTTGTTAAATATCAAACACAGAAATAATATGCAATAGAAATAATAACAGCAAATTCAACTTACAGTAATTTTCATTTCAGTTTTTATACTACTGCTCCCACGAACCTAGAATACTGGTCCCACACACCCTCAGTTCCCTTTACAAAAAGCTTCACTAGGATGCTGCGTTGAGAAAAGCGTTTTGGGAACAATCCTACATGTTTGTGACCAGCTGAAATATGTGTGTAACACGTCAATGAACATTGACCGGAATTTATAGCCTCGGTTGGTGTAATCATTGGATGCACCTATGACCGGGCTATAAATGGACGCGCCACCAGTGTGTCGTCAGATCCTTTTCTTCAGAGCATTCTCAGTGTGTGTGTCTCACAAGCCTGTCTGCTAGGATTTAGAATTTGTTAGGCAGTGCGCAGTGAACCTTTTCTCCTTTCTCTCTTTCTGATATATATATATATATATATATATATAAAAAATTATAAAAAAAAGGTGGAAAAATGTCAGAGAATCAAAGCAAACGATGCGTGTTTCCCTGTCAACGTTCTATGACTGTCAGGGACACGCATCAGTTTTGTTTTGTTTGTTTGGGGGAAGAGCATGCTGCTCTCTCTTTGGGGCAGGGCGGTTGTGTGCATTGTGACCTACTTTTGGTCAAAATGCTTTGCGCTCGCCTTGCTTACTTCCGAGAGCCGGCACCCACACTTAATTCATGGGGCTCTTGTATGGATCTGGTTGAGGAGCGAGAGACGGGTTCGTCCCTTTTGCTCGCTCTCTCCCCAGAGCCGGCTGGTCATTCCCATGATCTTGAAACACGCTCCGGCGCCTCTTCAGTTCATGAGGGGGACCTTGATTCTCTTGAGACTGCTGACTTTGAGTTACCCACATCCGAGAACTCCAAACACGACTCAAAATCATCTGAGGAGTTACTCGATGTGGTTACTCGTGCGGTGGCCAGACTACAGTTAGACTCGCCACGTGATCAAGAGACCCCCAAACGCTCCAAATTAGAGGACAGATTTCTGTCTGGTGGCCAGGGGAAGGGAATGCCTCATCAGTCCCTTCCCTTCTTTGATGACCTCCACGACGAGCTTTCTCGTTCGTGGAGGAAGCCTTATACCTCTCGCGTTTACGTGCCCTCGACGTCGTTATATTCGAATATCGTGGGTGCTGAGGCGCGAGGGTATTCAATGATGCTGCCGGTCGAAGAGACACTTGTGGGTTATCTCTCACCAGTTTCAGCATCATCACTCAAGAAACACGCTCTCCCCACTAAGCTATGCAGGACTACCTCCATGCTAGTGGGGAGGGCTTATCAAGCGGCAGGTCAGGCTGGTGCTGCGCTGCACACCATGGCCGTTCTACAGGCTTACCAGGCCGACCTACTGAAAGACCTGAGTGTGGGTGCAATGCTCGACGAAGAAGCCTTTTCTGAACTTCACGGTTTTGCCTTCTGGTCTCTTCGGAGACTCCATGAATACGGTTATCTCCAGATTCTAGGAGGTGAAAAGCAACGAGGAAGCCTTCGGGCAGTTTTTTCCTCGCTGCACTCAGGGGGCGGGGCCGTCGGCCACCCAGTCCCACCCCGACTCTGCTGTGAGGGAGGCTCAGATACAGAGCGTGGCGAGTCGTGCTCCCCCTCGTAAAGACTGGGGACAGGCTCGTCGCCCTCAGCAGGCCCCCAAGCAGGACCTCAGGGTTGTGATTTCTAAAAGAAAGAAACCCTGACGGTCTTGTACCCAGCCTTGTGGGGGTAGTTCCCCTCGGGATGGGGCGTGTGTACCATCCACTTCGGCCCTCCTGATACCCTCATGAAACCTCTTCACTCCTGCCGCCTTTTGGTGTTTCGGGTGACAGAGGCTTCCAACAAAGATTTGGGTGTACCGTTGCTTCCTGCCTTAATCCAACACTCAATACCCCATCAACAGGAAGTCTTAAATTAATACCATCTCAGAGTACCTGGCAGCATGGAAACTTCTGCCAGATACTTCTATGTGGGTCCTAAGAACAGTAGAAAAGGGCTACAGAATTCAATTTGCTCGCCTCCCTCTGTGTTTCAACGGCACGGTCCCCACTACCGTAAACTGGAGCAGGCATTTCTACCCTGGAAAGAACTGCAAAATCTCTCGGTCTAGGGGCCATAGAACATGTTTCCCTTCCCGAGAAAGAGTCAGGTTATTACAGCGAATATTTCCTGGTTCCCAAGAAGGGTGGGGGGTTGAGTCCGACCTTAGATCTTCAAAGCTTGAACTGCCCAGTCAGGGTGTTCAAGTACAAAATGCTAACCATCAAGACGATCGTGTCACAAGACCAACATAATGTTTGGCTGGTCACCATCGATCACAAGGACGCATATCTTCATATAGGAATTTCGCCACAGTAGGAAGTTCCTGAGGGGGCGAAGCCTTCCAGTATCGGGTTCTTCCATTCGGCCTAGCCCTATTAACCCGCACATTCATGAAATGCATGGATGCAGCACTGGCTCCTTCGTGACTCCGGGGCATCCGCATTCTGAATTACATAGATGACTGGCTGATCTTAGCGCAGTTCCAAGAACTGGCAGTTCAGCACAGGGATAATGTCTTAGCTCATCTGGTTTCTCCGGGTCTGAGACTCAACGTCAAAGAGCGTTCTCTCTCCCACCCAGGGAATCACCTATCTGGGGGTTATATGGAATTCGATCACGATGTGGGCACAGTTGTCTCCCGCTCCTATCACGTCCATTCAGAACACTCTGAGCAAACTCAAGCTAGGTCAAGGTTGGACTGTTCACCAGTATCAACAAATACTAGGTCTCATGGCATCTGCGTCCACGGTGATCCCTTTGGGCCTGCTCCATATGAGACCATTTCAGCTGTGGCTAAAAGCCAGGGGATTTCGTCCAAGGGCCAGTCCCCTAGGGCTAATAAGGGCTACACGCCGCACGCTTCGTTCCCTTTCTATGTGGTTCAGGACCCGGTTTCTTACCTTGGGTCACACTCTAGGTGCGTCTCGTAGTCGCAGGCTGCTAATGACAGATGCCTCCCTGAAGGGCTGGGTAGCAGTCTTAAGTGGTCTTCCAGCTCAAGGGGATGAGAGGGTCGTCAGCTCGGTTGTCACAGTAACTGTCTCGAGTTGATGGCTGTATTTCTGGCCCTGAAATACTTCCTCCAGAGGCTGCCATTTCTTGGAGCGGGTGGGCATAGAGAACATTTCTACATAAACCATCAAGGAGGTTCAGCTACATTTCTGGCACGTCAGATTCTCCTTGGGGCCCAGGGTAAGCCCTTGTCACTCAGGGCAGTTTATTTCTCTGGATGCCCGTATGTGGGAGCAGATTTAATGTCCAGACAGAAAATACCAACGGGGGAGTGGAAACTCCACCCCTAGGTAGTGGAAAAAATCTGGGGGAGATTTTACAGAGCAGAAGAGGACCTCTTCGCCTCTATGAACAGTGCAATGTCTCCTCTACTTCTCCCTGAGTCACCCAGCCCCCTGGGTCTGGACGCGATGGCACATACATGGCCCGGAATGCATCTGTATGCGTTTTTCCCCCGGTTTCTGTGCTCCCGGGTGTCTTGGCCAGAGTTCACCAGCAAGGGTCTTGCCCTTTACAGATCCGAGCAGGGTATGGTTCTCGGAGTTAACATCTCTCCTCGACGGCTCACCTTGTGCAATTCTCAACAGGAAGGACCTTCTTTTTCAGGCACAGGGGATAATATTTCATCCTCTGCCCGAATTGTGGAACCTTTCAAGCTTGGCCCCTGTAGGGTACCAACTGAAGTACACAGGGCTTTCTCCTGAGGTTATTGAGACCATTTTAAGTGCTAGGGCTCCCTCCACTTGGAACAAATCTGGTGAGATTTTACAGGGTAGAAGAGGACCTCTTCGCCTCTATGAACAGTGCAATGTCTCCTCTACTGCACCCGGAGTCACCCAGCCCCCATCTGGGGCTGGACGGGTGGCGCATACATGACCCAGAATGTGCCTGTATGCGTTTCCCTCTACTAAAAGTTCATAATGATGATCTGGTTAACTGCCAGATTGTTTCAGTTCTGGAGTTTCTGCAGGAAAAACTGTCAGCAGGCCTATGCCCGCCACTCTCAGGGTTTATGTGGCAGCCATTTCGGCTTGCCACTCCTTGATTGATGGGGTGCCTTTGGGGAGGCATCCTCTACTCGCTCGCTTCCTTCGTGGAGCCATGTGACTGAGGACTCCTGTTAGGACCAGGACTCCTTCTTGGGACTTAGCAATAGTCCTGGAGGGTCTGGTTGAGACCCCCTTTGAACCTCTAGAGTCAGCGTCTGACAGAATTCTGACTCTCAAGATGGTCTTTCTTATGCCGATCACCTCTCTAAAGAGGATTGGGGATCTACAGGCTCTGTAGAATTTTCCCCAGTTATGGCTAAAGCGATTTTGCACCCTCATCCTGACTACCTTCCTAAGGTGCCTTTTTTGACATTACATCTGGTCACTCTTGAAGCTGTTCTGCTTTTATGCCGGAGCAGGAAAGACTTCACAGACTTTGTCCAGTCCGTGCCCTTCAGACCTATGTCCACCGCACTAGCCAGTGGCATAATTCAGGGCAATTATTTGTCTGCCATGAGGGCCGCAACAAGGGGCCGGCCGCCACCAAGTGGACTACAGTATGTCGCATTGGGGGAGGGATGCTATTACCCTGGCCTACGAGGCGCGTGGTCAAGCTTCGCCAGTAGGTATCAAGGCTCACTCCACCAGAGGGTTCACCTCCTCTAAAGCCTTGGCTAGAGGGTTCCCTCTGCAGCAAGTTTGTGAGGCGGCAGGCTGGTCCTCTCTGCACACATTCATCAGATTTTATAGTTTGGATGTTCATGCTACTCCGGGCTCTTATGTCCTTGAGTCGACATCTCAAGCTCTTGTCTGAGACCTCTCGCGTTCTTGTGAGCACACTTCACAACCATAGGGGTCCGGACAGCCTCAGTGCGGCAGCGTGGGTATTCTCGTTCCCAAAGCGCTTTTCTCAGCGCAGCATCCTAGAGAAGCTTTTTGTAAAGGGAACGTATTGTAAACCTTGTTCCCTGAAAAAAGCAGAACGAGATGCTGCACTTCTTTGCCGCACTGGGAAGCCCCAGGACTGCTCTTCAGAAAAAATATCTGACGACACGCTGGTCCATTTATATCCCGGTCACAGGTGCATCCAATGATTACACCAGCCGAGGCTATAAATTCCGGTCAATGTTCATTGACGTGTTACACACATATTTCAGCTGGTCACAAACATGTTGGATTGTTCCCAAAGTGCTTTTCTCATGCATCATCTCGTTCCGCTTTTTTCAGGGAACAAGGGTTACAATACGTAACTCGAGACGTTCTACTTACATACTTACCTGAAGCTGAACTATTTTAGTGCTGAGGGTGGCTGTTACACAAGTTTTTCGGGTTATGAAGTATGAATTGGTTTAAGACTGTGCATAGACGCTTACTGTTGCTAAAGTATGTCAGATTGTTCAAAAAAAAACCTGTGTTTTCATTTTTTGAGTTAGTCAACCTATGTACAGATGACTAACAAAGGATATAACCAAGACATTGTTTAATAGATGAATGCAGTTTTTAGTTTTTAGAATTCTTTGGGAAATCAAATGTGGGACCAGAGTTCACTGTTTAGCAAGACCTCCATTTTTGAAAATTCTGATTATACCTGTATCAATGCATTCCTGAACAATTTCAAGCAAGATTAAACCAAAATGGTTTTCTACTGAATGGAAATGAGCTTAGTGAACCGTCAAGAGAGTCATGTTTGCCGGTGGGAATCCTCTTTCAATTTCAACTCTTCAAGCCTTCCCATGATCCTTACCCCTCTGGGTCTCCCGGCCACAGATTCAGTGGGAGACCGTAGATGTGTTCTGGGAGGATGGGTTTTACATGTCCTCAGTGGCACATTCAGATTAATGCTCTGCTATCAAATGGAAATTAATGCTTGCAGTCCTAGTTATTTAAATGATATGAGATTGCTTATGTTTGATTGTAAAATATTTTGAGTTCTGGCCAACTAGCCGCAAATGTTCGCCAGAAGTTTGCAGCTCTTTACCGGAAGTGGTGAACCTGCAGCAAACCTTTGGCAACAATGGACAATTAGCCATAAGTTTGCTGCAAAGCTTATTTGCATGTGAACTTAATCAGCAAATTTGCCATGAACTCTCGATTTTTGAAAGTGTGAGTGCCTGTGTGTCTGATCATGCATGTTTGCTTATAACGTTTCTTCAGTATTCCTTTATGTCTTCATGTACTGTAGGGGTGTGTTGATTGTCTTATCACATCTATGTGCCTCAGGTTATGAGGCACAGCAGCACTAGCATTATTATTTACATTTTACATTTTTATGCATTTGGCAGACGCTTTTATCCAATGCGACTTACTGTGCACTTATTACAATCCCCCCGGCACAACCTGGAGTTAAGGGCCTTGCTCAAGGGCCCAACAGTGGCATCTTGGTGGTGCTGGGGCTTGAACCCCTGACCTTCTGGTCAGTAACCCTGAGCCTCAACCACTGAGCCACCACTGCCCCACTATTATTATACATAGAACATTCATGAATACTTTTTTTCATTGAAACTTAGCATCAAAGACAAATTCAAAAGAAGCAAAGAGGTCATAATCAAGTTTATTCCAGCTCTCTCTTTCCCAGCCTTTCGCAGATGCCACAGCAAAGCATCCCAGGGTAACACTTGACATATGGTGGACATGGTGAGAGAACTTGGTGCCAAAGAAGAACAGAAGGGCAGTCCCCTGGCAGGGAATTAGGCACAGTACCCAGACCAAGTGAGTGAAATTGCTGGATCCGAGGGTTTCTCACAGCTTGGCATTACTAGCACGGTTTACTCTAGCTAATATGAAGGAAGATTTCATCAGTGTTACAAAATAAGGCCATATCATGGGGAAGATCAATGACAGCGCTAATGTATGCTTCAGTTGTCCAACCCCAGGAAAACCGTCAAATAAACTGTATGGACAGGAGATAACACATATTATTCCTAAATTGGCACCTTGCAAAATGCTTTGTGAAGGACATACCAAATGTGATGCAATTCTCCTGTTAGGGCTTTAAAGCATAATAATTTTCACCTTCATACACAAAGACCCCAACCTTTACTGAAGTCCAAATTTGAATGGATAGTTCACCCAAAAATAAAACATTTGTATAATTTACACACCCTCATGTCGTTCAAAATCACCAAGACTTTCTTGCTTATGTGGAACACAAAAGGAGATGTTTTAATGAATATTGTGGTCCATCTTGTCAATACAATGACAGTGGATAGTACTTCACATCCCGGAATTTAAGTCACTGTTGAGTGAAAATCTTGACGTCCATTGTGTTGTCATGAGCACTATGAGAGAAGTTCATTCGCAGTGGCAAGCATGATTAAAAACATGTCAAGTTCCTGCATAAATGTGTGCCTCTGTGAATTAGCCTTTGTATATTTCAGATTGATTTTCATCAAAATCGTATATCTTCAGAGGACTATGAGTCCCCGGACTAATTTTATTATACTCTTTGATCCTTTTAAAAACATTTTAACCACTATCCACTGCAATTGTATAGAAAAGACGTGATATTTAAAAAATATATATTAAAACGTCAAATTGGGTTTGCAAAGGCATGAGGGTGAGTAAATGCATGGGTAAACTAAAATGAATTAGGACTTTCTGTCATTATTCACTCACCATCGAAACATATAAACTTTTTTCTTTCGTGGAATACAAAAGGAGTGATTTACAGCAGAATGCCCAATCTGTTTTTTTTCCATAAAATGGAAGTGAAGATAACTATGACTATCAAGCAGAATTTTCAAGGCAACGACATGAGGGTGAGTAAATAATGACAGGATTTTAATTTTTGGTTGGTGGAGCTAACCATTTAAGATAAGGATATCTAGAGGTTACTGTTACGCTTCATGTGAGCAGCTGCAGGGGTGGACACGTGAGAGTGTGTTCGGCTGTTTAGAGGGAGAGGGCAAACAGTTCACTGACTTCACCACAGCCCCCCCTTAATGCTATCTCAGTGGTCTTTTCATTTATTGACGGGCACATTTTTAATCCTGACGTAGAACTGATAGCTACCGCTGAGCCTGTTAGCAACATCTATGTCTGTGTTGCAAAGCTTCCCAGAGAGAGGAAATAAAAAGGCACAATGACCCCTAAGGCCCATCATAGAGCAGAGTGTAATATTAATGATGTAAAAAAAATGTATGTGTGAGCTCTCTTGTTTGGCAAAAACAAAACAGGCCATCAGAAGCCCAGGCTTCCATTGTGTTGGAGTCAAAGTGCATCTTCAGTGTTTCGGCCAGGCACAGAGAGACATGTCTTTATGGCATACATAATAGGCATCGATTTGCATTTGTTTTGCCACATATTTCTATTGTCTGAGTACTACTACACTGGCAACAATAACGCATTTGGAAATTTGACTTAATCTACACTACATTCTGAGCTCATATCAGAGAAACATCATTATTTTTGCAATTCTGTATGGTGCACACTTCAACTTTAACTTTGCTAGATTGCTTGCTAGATTTGTTTTTATATTGATTGGTTTAATTGTATGAGTTCAGTTATATTATAGAGAGAGAGAGACACTTGAGAATAAGCTGGGAAAAGGTGTTGTTTGGCAGTTGTTAGCAGTTAAACATTACCCTAGCCCTTCATTATTCACCTCTTCTTTCTGCTGAGAGCCATGTAACCTCTAACCCTCTCGTTGTTCAAAGGCAACCTGCACTATTGTATTCCTGTTGAATATCTGGATAGCTTTTTCCACCACTTTCTTGTTTTACCCCCACCCAACCTCCCATGCCAATATGTCTGTCTGTGCTCTTGATCTTAGATAGTCTGTACAATCAATTCTGCCATTACACACTCAGCTGGGCAACGTCTGCCTGTGGCAAACCACGCAGGGACCCAGACATGGACCCAGGAGCTCTCAAGCCCCAGCTGGGCTTGTTTGTGTGTGTGTGTGTGTGTGTGTGTGTGTGTGTGTGTGTGTGTGTGTGTGTGTGTGTGTGTGTGTGTGAGCGTGTATTTATCACTTTGTGGGGACCAAATGTCCCCATAAGGATAGTAAAACCCGAAATTTTTGACCTTGTGGGGACATTTTGTCGGTCCCCATGAGGAAAACAGCTTATAAATCATACTAAATTATGTTTTTTGAAAATGTAAAAATGCAGAAAGTTTTCTGTGATGGTTAGGTTTAGGGGTAGGGTTAGGTTTAGGGGATAGAATATAAAGTTTGTACAGTATAAAAACCATTATGTCTATGGAAAGTCCCCATAAAACATGGAAACACAACAAGTGTGTGTGTGTGTGTGTGTGTGTGTGTGTGTGTGTGTGTGTGTGTGTGTGTGTGTGTGTGTGTGTGTTTAAGCACTTTATTGATAACTCATTTTATCTTATCAACTTTTCAACTAAATATTCAACTGATTAATCTTTTTTAACATATAGAAAGCACAGGTGCAATGCTTATGTTGGAGTAAACCACTTTTCCACTGAGGATATTAGAAAAGTTCCTCAAGGTAAGAAAATTACAGCTCACATCATTTTGTCTGCACAAGGAAAAAAAAAATGAAAAAAAAAAAAGAAATATATATATATATATATATATATATATATACATATCTAAAAAAAAAATATATATATATATATATACACATACTGTATATACATACACAGATATATATACATACACAGATATAAATACCTATATATATATATATATATATATACACATATATAAAATATATATATACATACACAGATATATATATATATATATATATATATATATATATATATATATATATATATATATACACACACACTCACCTAAAGGATTATTAGGAACACCTGTTCAATTTCTCATTAATGCAATGATCTAATCAACCAATCACATGGCAGTTGCTTCAATGCATTTAGGGGTGTGGTCCTGGTCAAGACAATCTCCTGAACTCCAAACTGAATGTCAGAATGGGAAAGAAAGGTGATGTAAGCAATTTTGAGCGTGGCATGGTTGTTGGTGCCAGACGGGCCGGTCTGAGTATTTCACAATCTGCTCAGTTACTGGGATTTTCACGCACAACCATTTCTAGGGTTTACAAAGAATAGTGTAAAAAGGGAAAAACATCCAGTATGCGGCAGTCCTGTGGGCGAAAATGCCTTGTTGATGCTAGAGGTCAGAGGAGAATGGGCCGACTGATTCAAGCTGATAGAAGAGCAACTTTGCCTGAAATAACCACTCATTACAACCGAGGTATGCAGCAAAGCATTTGTGAAGCCACAACACGCACAACCTTGAGGCGGATGGGCTACAACAGCAGAAGACCCCACCGGGTACCACTCATCTCCACTACAAATAGGAAAAAGAGCAAGAGCTCACCAAAATTGGACAGTTGAAGACTGGAAAAATGTTGCCTGGTCTGATGAGTCTCGATTTCTGTTGAGACATTCAGATGGTAGAGTCAGAATTTGGCGTAAACAGAATGAGAACATGGATCAATCATGCCTTGTTACCACTGTGCAGGCTGGTGGTGGTGGTGTAATGGTGTGGGGGATGTTTTCTTGGTACACTTTAGGCCCCTTAGTGCCAATTGGGCATCGTTTAAATGCCACGGCCTACCTGAGCATTGTTTCTGACCATGTCCATCCCTTTATGGCCACCATGTACCCATCCTCTGATGGCTACTTCCAACAGGATAATGCACCATGTCACAAAGCTCGAATCATTTCAAATTGGTTTCTTGAACATGACAATGAGTTCACTGTACTAAAATGGCCCCCACAGTCACCAAATCTCAACCCAATAGAGCATCTTTGGGATGTGGTGGAACGGGAGCTTCGTGCCCTTGATGTGCATCCCACAAATCTCCATCAACTGCAAGATGCTATCCTATCAATATGGGCCAACATTTCTAAAGAATGCTTTCAGCACCTTGTTGAATCAATGCCACGTAAAATTAAGGCAGTTCTGAAGGCGAAAGGGGGTCAAACACAGTATTAGTATGGTGTTCCTAATAATCCTTTAGGTGAGTGTATATATATATATATATATATATATATATATATATATATATATATATATATATATATATATATAAAATAATTCAGTTTATAATCTGCTGGACTTTCGAAGCAGCAAATTCATTTGGACGTAATTTATACCTTATGGAAACAGTAACATTTCAGTTCTGAAATAACATTTATTGACTCAACAGTAACAATGCAATGGGAGTCATAACAAAAACAGACAGGTGCAAAAATGTGGGCACCTCAATGGAATTATCACATCATTATTTAGTAGAGCCTTCTTTTGCTGAAATAACATCCTGTAGTCGCTTCTTATAGCCACTGATTAATCCTTGAATTCTGGCTGCAGGGCTTTTGGACCATTCTTCCTTGCAAAATGTCTCCAGTTCAGTCAGGTTTGATGGTTTCAGAGCGCGGACAGCTCGCTTCAAATCATTCCATAGATTTTCGATGATGATCAAGTCCGGGGACTGGGATGGTCATTCTAGAACATTGTATCTGTGACTGAGCATAGTAGGGAGCAGGTTCTTCTCCTGGAATGCAGTGTTCTTTTCCAGTTGTGACCAAATAACTCTTTGTCCACAGTACATTATTCCAAAATAATTATGGCTTGTCCAGATGAGCCTTTGCATACCTCAAACGACTCTGCTTGTTGGCAGTACACAGAAAAGGCCTTTTTCCCATCTTCCTTCCATTGAGCTGTTCTTTGTGCAAAGTGTGTTCGACTCTGGAATGATGTACAATGACAAAATCAGCAGCAAAATGTTCTTAGAGCTCTTTGGATGTGGTCTGGGGTTTGTCTGTGACCATTCTAACCATTTTTCACCTTTGCCTTTCAGATATTTTTCTGGCCTACCACATCTTTCCTTCACATGGACTGTTCATGTGGCCCTCCATTTTCTAACTTTATTTCTGACTATGGAGACAGAGAACTTAAACCTTTGTGCTAACTTTTTTTATCCTTCTCCTAATTCATACTGATGAATTATCCTAGTTTTTAAGTAATTAGGGAGTTCTTTTGAGGTTCCCATGTCGCTACTTTCCAGTAGAGAATCAAAGAGAAGTACAACTAGCAATTAGCTACCTTGAATATCCTTTTTCATGATTGGTTGCACCTGTGTTTTCAGTCTAATGTTCATTGAGCCAATCAAATCAATTTTGTGTTGCAGTCAGCATTAAGTGACTGGTATTTAAATCAACACAATTGAAAGGGTGGCAAAACCTTTACACAGCCTATTTTTCACATTTGATTTTATTTCATACAACTCAGTACTGCTACACTAAGAATTTTTGTCTGAAAAACATCACATTATCCAGCATTCACTAGAAACTGAATGGCATATCGCTACGATCTTTTCTTAAAAAGACAGAGCAAATTATCACGCAGCCAGAGAGGGGTGCCCTAACTTTAGCATAAAACCGTATATATATATATATATATATATATATATATATATATATATATATATTACACACACAAATTGATCAATTTAAATATAGATATATAATATTATTATTATTCAGTATTATTACAAATATTTATTAAAATATTTCAACAAAATATTCATAATAAAACACCCCTTTTTTAAGTAAAATATCAGTCCCACATTTTCCTCGATATGTGATTTTTACTTTTAGTGAAATTACCAATTACATTGTACATTATTTTTAAACAAGTCTCCATTGATGCATGATTAAAAAAGAAAAAGAAAAGAACAAACACACACACATACACAAGTACACATGAGGAAGGCAGATGTACATCTGAAATTAAGATAAAGTATTGCTGTGAAGATCAAGTTCTTAGGCATTGTAAGTCTTCCACTATATGTGGGTTTGTGTGTGGGAAACAGAGAAAGCTGAAGAAAGAGAGGGAGAATGTAGTGGGAGTTTTCTTTTCACAGGAGTGGAGTAAAAAAGGCTCGAGGACCTTGTCATGACCCTGAAAAACTGTGGAGTGTAAGTGTATGGCTTTTTTGCTCCAGGGTAATCTGTATGCAACATGTGTCTGTCATAATTATGTGCAAAGAGAGGCTACTGTTTTCTCATCACCTGCTTTGATCTCATGTAGATAGAGTTGCTTTCAGCAGACGTTTACCAAATAGGAGATCACATAAACTAATCAGATTCCACTTAAGCCTGGCATATGTATTAGTGTGAATTTTAAAATAAAAAAAATATTATTTCATATTACAGGGACAAATCTGTGTATTGTGTATTGTTAATGTTTTGCACAATGCTATAATCACCACAGACATTGAGAGGGAGCACATATTCAGATTAGTAATCAGCCGAAGATTAGTTCACCCAATAATTAAAATTCTATAATTATTTGCACACACCCACATGCTGTTTCAAACATTTCCTTGGGACATAAAAGGAGTCTTTTGAAAAATATTTGCTAACCCTTGGTTGGCATACAATGACATTTATACTGACCAAAGCTTCTATAAAAAGATTCTGTAAAGCTCCAAAAAGGACAAAACATTTAATAAATAATAATAAAAAAAATAAAATAAAAAGATCAACATAAAATTTGGTCTGTTTCTCATACAAACTATTGCATGACTTTTTTTTTGGAATATGAAAGATGTGGTCACCATGAATTATCTTTGTTTGGCAAGAGCTATGTAATGATTCTTCAAAAATGTCTAATGTGTTACACTGAAAAATATAACAGCATGGGTTTGGAATAATTTTATGTTTGGATGAACTCTTTTACATAATTACATTTGATTGCCCCCAATCCTGAATATGCGGTTACAGCTTTGGCTTCTCATGTTCTTCTGGAAGTGCATTAAAATTGCATAATGAACATTTCATCATTACAATGTATGACAGGAGAGAATTTTAAAAGTGTCTGCTATTGTCCTATTGTCTAGAATTGTCTAAACCTTCAAAAAAAAGACACACACTCATGCATATAATCACATATCAACACAAAGAGATCTAGAGGTGATGGATAAAAAGCATACAATGGCAAAAGCTTAAAACAGAAGTTGACTTGTCTAATGCACAGGGGATATTTGCTCAAATTCTATCTTAGCAGCATGCAGTTATGCTCTGCCTTCATTTCTTAATAAATTATGAATTTACCATGTAACGCTCCCCATTATCTCAGTACTAAAACATTTTAGAAATGTTCTCTGGTGTCAGAGAACATTTTAAAAGTCTCTGTTCGGATGGGATTTGTAAATGTCATTTTTTAAGCTCCTAGCATTCTCCAATGAAAGCTAAAAATGCCTTATCAGTGAAACTGTATATTTATGAGTGCATATACAGTATATATGTGTACTGTATTTAATTTTTTTGCCTTTTCAGTTACGCAAATGAATAAAATATTAGATGTGTGGAAGACATAACACAGTGGGAAGTGCATAAATATGGTCGGTGTCATAAATATGGTCATTGTCATGTCCCATTACTTCCCCATATTTCTCTCCCTTTTACTTTGTGGTGAATACAAAAAGACCATAAATTACTTTTTTACTTTTTAAAAAGTATGAGATGCTGCAGTATACATGCCACAGCACAATATGGAACTGGCATAATCAGATTACTGATAATGGACAAAAAATTATTTGGATTTAGAAATATTCCTCATGGCTTCATTAGCCTGATGTGTCACAAATATGTAGTTTTGCCATAAGCCATAGAGAACCCCCTATTATTCCACAGACCACACAAATACATTTTTTTAATATGCATATTAAATATATGTATAATTTGTTTAAGTACAAACATGAAAACATTGAACAATATACATCCTCTAAAGTATTAGGTGCTTTAATGTTTCATTACATTTCTTACAATGCTAGATTCACAAAAAAAAAAAAAATACACATTTAAGTTTTAACACGACATCAATGTGACATGTCTTTCATGTGCATGCCACTAAGAATACCTCAGTTTGAGCAACACTTTCTTCTGTGATGCAATCATTACAACAGACCCAGTGGGTCTGTTGTAATGACTATATTGCTTTGTCCACACAAACATTCATTTATAGAGTACATTATGTCGTTTTTTCTCATTCCCATCCTCAATGCACTAATACTTCTCCAGAGAGTAAACCAGACTGAATGGCGGTTGTTAAGGAATAATGTATCTGTGGAGGCTGCTTTGCATTCTGCTGCTCTGATAAATCTTTGCCAGCATAGGGCAGACTCTCTCATTTGAAACAAGCATTTTTGTAAAGAGTCTAATTAAAGGCTAAAAGCAATGGGAGGCTCAAACAAGTTGATTACCGTGTCTCTGAAAAAACTTCTGTTATTAAAAGAATATACTCTATGGTGGTGAATTAATTTGAATGTGAAAATGTTGTACACTGAAGAGCAATGTTTGGTCATTATTATTCAAAGTGTGTCAAAAAAAAGCTATATGTTTATAATCTTTTGAGTATACCTTTTATCAGAAATGTTTTATTTTATATTTTTAGAATCAAATTTATTTGCTAAGTGGGTTTACATTTATAAGGAATCATTCTATAATATCTCCACCTCTGCTCTAGCCATCTGTACACATCCATTTTTATAATTGCCTTTAATTAACTGGACTCTCATTACTTAATTGAGCGTGTTGGGCAATGTGGAGGTAATTTGAAAGTAATAGGGATGCATGACATTTTCTGACATTTAATGCAAATTATTTTGTGCAGCTACTTACTAAAACAGGCTTCAATACAGAAATAGTATTTTTTACATTATATTACAGTTACAGCAAGCATCTGTTTCCTGCCAAGGAAGGTCTTAATTAGCTCATTCACAGAGCACTTTACAGTTGGCTAAGCAGTTAGAATTGTGTAACCCCTATATGTGTGTGCAGCGCTGGGTATTAACGGAATACAAGTCATCTGGATATTTATGGATTACATGTTTACATACAAATCAGGCAAAGGCAGTTATGGCACTTTTCCACCTCACGATATGGTTCAACTCGACTCGACTCTACTCGCTTTACTTTTCTGAGTTTGCTTTTCCACTGCTGTTTAGTGCCGCCTCAACGTGGGTGGGATTATAGGCTAATCGTAATAGTTGCGGCGCCTCAACTTCCATGACATGTTTAGTTCATTGTGCTGCACAAAGCAGTTGTTGCATCGTGATGTTACACAAGTGTAACAGTTAAATTGGCCTGGTTGTTTTAGAAGCAAGCATTCCAGTAGCTGGTCAACTAAATAAAGTGAAGCTTTCAAGCAGAGTATAGAGTAAACATACCATCCTCCATAGTGGACTCCAGCCATGGCTGAGTCCAGAGCACTCTCCCTCCCATTGCTTGCTGGTCTAGATAGCGTACATTTGGTTGAACCACTTCCACTTTTCCTTGATGGTTCTGTAGTCACTTTTAAGTTGTTTTTACTTTTCCCTACACTATTGGTAGGCCCGGTGGTAGCCGTGTCTCAGCTGTGCGGTCAACTGCTGAGACACTTCCTGAAAAACTTTTCTGTTTCATTCATTACTAACGAGAGGAACGTCTGCACCTCATTTATTGACCACGGTGTGGTTTTGCACACAGCCATTTCTTTTTACAATTCGAAAGTCGCATGAACAAATTATACTGCTATCGCTGTAGCTAACTTTAAAACTATCAGGTTTATGTCCCGTGTTCGAAAATTCAGTGGCACAGGTAGTAACGATTCTCTCTGACCAATCAGTGATCTGCAGGGTTTTGACATCGCATTTAGTATCGGCTCTGCTCGCTTGGAACCTCGAGCGAGGTGGTACTAACAAAAGTATCATGTACCAGGTACTATCCACAGTGGAAATTATTGATCCCACCAATTCTTCTTATTTTAATATTTTACATTTTATATTCTAAATCAGCCTACAGCTGTTCAGTTTGTTAAATGTAAAAATCTAAAATGTGTTTTCGTAAGTGGGAGGTGAGATTGCACACACAGACCTGATACTAGCCACCAACCATAATTACATTGACAGTGGAACAGTTATCCACACATACAGTAAATGCCAAACCGATTGCAATACTGGGGTAAAGTTAGTTTTAGTTTCACAAACTGCTTTCATAGTTGGCTTTAAAAATTTACAATAATGCGCTTTTGCTTTTTTACTTTTGCGATGTTGATTCAAAAATATAACTGGTCTGATCTGTTACAGACATACAGTAGATGCCATTTGTAATGCCAACATTGACAGAGTATGGACATTTTAAGTGCCTCTTTTAATTTCACTCAGAAACAGACAAATAGTGAGTAAAACAAACACAAAATAATCATATAAATTCTCATATTTTGATCATTAATTACATTTTCTCTAATGCATTTAAGCAACATTATGTCAGAATGGTACAAGCTTATTCTACTCAAATGCATGTGACATCAAATAAACAGGAATTTATATTGAAGTAATCCAAAAATAATCAGATTAGATTATTTTAAAAATGTAATACAAGAGATTATGTTACTGACTACCATTTTAGTCATGTAAGTTTTGATCAGTACCAGATTACAAATAAAAAGTAATCGACCCAGCACTGTGTGTGTGTGTGTGTGTGTGTGTGTGTGTGTGTGTGTGTGTGTGTGTGTGTGTGTGTGTGTGTGTGTGTGTGTGTGAGCGTGTATTTATCACTTTGTGGGGACCAAATGTCCCCATAAGGATAGTAAAACCCGAAATGTTTGACCTTGTGGGGACATTTTGTCGGTCCCCATGAGGAAAACAGCTTATAAATCATACTAAATTATGTTTTTTGAAAATGTAAAAATGCAGAATGTTTTCTGTGAGGGTTAGGTTTAGGGGTAGGGTTAGGTTTAGGGGATAGAATATAAAGTTTGTACAGTATAAAAACCATTATGTCTATGGAAAGTCCCCATAAAACATGGAAACACAACGTGTGTGTGTGTGTGTGTGTGTGTGTGTGTGTGTGTGTGTGTGTGTGTGTGTGTGTGTGTGTGTGTGTGTGTGTGTGTGTGTGTGTGTGTGTGTGTGTGTGTGTGTGTGTGTGTGTGTCTTTGCATATAGTGACAGTGGAGTGACAGTGGCATAGTGGGCTAAAGCACATAACTGGTAATCAGAAGGTTGCTGGTTTGATCCCCACAGCCACCACCATTGTGTCCTTGAGCAAGGCACTTAACTCCAAATTGCTCCAGGTTTTTACCCTGTAATAAGTGCACTGTATGTCGCTTTGTTAAAAGTGTCTGCCAAATGTATAAATGTAAATGTAAAATATATACACACCTCGGTCACTTTATTAGGTACATCTGTACATCTACTTATTCATGTGATTATCTAATCTGCCAATCATGTGGCAGCAGTGTTATGTATATAATAATGCAGATATGCGTTAGGAGATTCAATTAATGTTCACATCAACCATCAGAATGGTGAAACAAATTGGTCTGTGATTTTGAATGTGCCATAATTGTTGGTGTCAGATGGGCTGATTTTAGTATTTCTGTATCTGCTAATCTCCTGGGAACTTCATGCACAACAGTCTCTAGAATTAACGCCTTTGATCAGAGAAGACAACGGAGAAATGGCCAGACTGGTTTGAGCTGACAGAAAGGATACAGTAACTCAGATAATCACTCTGTACAATTGTAGGGAGTATAAAATCATCTCAAAATTAGTGGTGGAGTGGTGGTGGTGTAGTGGCTAAAGCACAGGGCTGTTAATCAGAAGATTGCTGGTTTGAACCCCACGGCCACCACCATTGTGCCCTTGAGCAAGGCACTTAACTCCAGGTTGTTCCGGGGGGACTGTGCCTGTAATAATTGCACTGTAAGTTGCTTTGGATAAAAGTGTCTGCCAAATGCATAAATGTAAATGTAATAAACGACATGTCGAACATTGATGCGGATGGGCTACAACAGCAGGAGACCTAATTATGACCAAATCTTAGGAAAGCAATATTCTTAAATTTATTGCAACACTGACAATGAAAGAGTAATTATGGGGAATAATGCCACAGTAAATGGTGTGCAATCATATTTGGTCCTATGCTTCTTTGAATCAGCAATATGCCATACTATAGCCATTAAAAAAATTAATGCCTATGCCGTCATACAAGATTCTCGATTTCTCTGAATGCAAACAACATTGCATAAAGCTATAAATAAAGCTGTTGTTATGGTGGCATCCATCCATGAACATCAAAGAAGCTGGAATTCACACAGGAATCTGCGCATTACGAATGAGTCTGCACTGTTTCTTTGTGACTGCAAGTTCTTTTGACATTGAAAAGATTGGTAATTAAAAATATTTGAGCCTAGACTCCAGACCATGAGACCATTTTTTCAGACCTACATCAGATATACAGAACCTCAGGGAATATAAAGCATTGTAAAAGAACAAAGACAGTAGTTTATCCTTCATTCTATATTCAATGCAACAAAACCACACACAAGATTCTGCATTTAGGAAAACTTCAGCATTTACTATTGCATTGTACTGTAAGAATATGCAATGCATGCACCTGTGGCCTATTCTGTAAAATCAGTAACAGTACTACATTGAAATAATTTACAGTAGATTATGGGATGGATAACAAAGGCTGGATTATGGTTGAGCCTGGACTAGATAGATTTGGAGATTTGTGGAAAACCTAAACTTTAACTCGAAGGGGAATAAGACACTAGCCTATTAAAAACCATCTTGGTCTCTTTGTGCTGATATGTTTTTCTACATAGAAATACATTTGATATTTCTACAAATCCAACTTTTTTACATTGGAAATATATCAAAGTCTGCTATTTATAAGTATGAATTATTATAGGCTTATACTATATACTCAGCTTCCATACTAAGTATGCTAGTTCAGTGTGTGGTATCTGGGCTGGCTTGGGAAGTAATCTATTTCATAAGGCCAGCCACATTCAGAATTTTGTAGACATTTGGCAGGAGCTCCTCAGAGGGTCACTAAAAAGGTTTAATTGAATCCTGTCACCAGTTTTGAATCAACCAAAGAACAATGGGAACAGAATATTTCTCTTGCTCCTTTTTGATTGGTGTTCTCTTTACTATGGAAGAACAGCTTCCATATCTTTCTAACATTCGATTCTCAGTATTTACCATTCACTAAAAGTTAACAGAATTCAGAACAACATGTTCACACTGGAAGTCGACTATCAGACAATTTTGTTTGACCAATGGCAGATGGGGTGTATTCAGAAAACTGTTAAAAAATTATAATATATATATATATATATATATATATATATATATATATATATATAATTCCGTGCAGTGGTGAAGAAATTAGCCTACATACTTCAGCTTTAAATTAGGCTACATTGTTTATGTTAAATCATTGTCATGTAATTGATTATGATCATGCTCATTATAATGTACTGGTGTGTTACATAAAACTGCAAAACTCACAGATTTTTTTCTCAAATATCTTGGCCAGCCTCTTTGTAAGTGTGCCTATTTGTTTGTGTTTTTATTTTTGTGTTGGTTAGTGATTGTGCCTTCATTCTAGGCATTCTGAGAGCCAAATTGAGCTGCATGAGTGCAAAGCAGTGCAAACATCAGAGATCTGACATTCTTAAAAGGTTATTATAGTATTTTATGTTTTATCCATTCACAGATGCTCTATCTATCTCTATGAAACAAGGAAATTGTGGGGATATTAGCAAAGACTGCATTATTCCACCTCAAATTAACTGGACAGAGCAAACTCAGCAAAGCTATAATTTTTATCTAAACTCTAAATTAAAAAAAATCCCTCTGCAGCTCCCTTCCTCTCATTTTATTTTAAAATTACATGACATCTGTATCATCAGTTTTTCAGATTTTTCACTTGAAAATATTTTTCTGTGAGATAACTTATTAAAACAGCGCCCTGCTTTAAAACCTACTCTTTTGGATTATCTTAAGCAACCTTGGCTAGGCAATAAAAATTGTATGTATCCCAGAACTTCTAATGTTTTAATGGAAAGGGGGCATGCATTCAGCCTGACAAAATGAATCTCTTTAGTAACAAGAGTGAGTGGTCACATTTGATGGCTTGATGAGTAGCAATTTTGTAATTTTGTATTTTAAAACTTGTTAAGTCAAATGCAGAGAAGCACTGCCCTCCAATGGCCATTTAAAGTAGGGGTTTTCAAACTTCACAGGCACACCAACCCAGACTCTCTGCCAACCCAGAAACCCCAGTGTAAAAATGTAATTAAATTCTGCAAGAAAAATTATGTTGTATTTGAATGAGGTATGAGGTCTTGATAACCACACTGAAGAAAAAAACAAAAGACAAAGAAACAACACTGAATCAACCTGAATACACAAGGTTACACCAACAACAATTTTAATGGATAGATCAGGTAGAAATAGCAACCAAAGGTGACTATTGCCGGTTACCACTTTTTACATTGCAGAACAAGCTGTTGTTTAAAAAATATATAGAATACACTCTTCGTATATTGTAGATTCATTGGACATGAGGAGTTATTTTGCAATAAAGTAGTAAAATGATTAAACATTCAGTTCACTCCTGTTTGCCTTTTGTCAGTAACCCCTGTTTTTAGATGAGCATAAGTGTTTCTGAACACTCATGAATTTCTTTCCCATATAATATCATTAACATACTACAGGCTTCCTCCACATCCAGGCAGTCTGAACTCTTCATGGCTTTGAGAGAGTAGAGACAGTGAAATCTGAATATTCAGCTCCAGTTGGCTATTCTCTGTCAGTGCATTTGTGAGGCTCTTTTATGTGATGAATGATTCACACCAGAAGTTGACTTTTCTGTGGCACAAAATGTTCTTGAATCAGTCAGCTGGATGACTCATTTAGCACATTCACTGTAGTTTAAAGGAACTATTTGTTAAAGGAAGGAACAAAGTACCATAAAGAGAAATAGTGCATGCCATTTATCCCTGACTCATCTAAAATAGGAAAATTGAATATGAACAAACTTCAGGGAACTCCAGACTATTATTTTCCTCTCTTGCAGCCTACAAAATATTTATTTGCATTCTAATGTCATTAAAGATCCTTTCTGACTGTCTTTGAATATTTTGAACACCACTCTGTTGTCTTGTTTGGTGCATCCTGGGGTACTCAGCAATATTTACATCTCCTGTGTACACAAATATAGACCCCCTAAACTACACTGATACAGTAAATACACTGAGAGATTAGCCTGACCCTGGACAAAGACTTGTAATATAGATTCTTGCTACACATGGCCAAGAGTTGGACCACAACACATTGCAGATGAACCTCAGGAAATATTATTGAATCATACAGTATAGGTTTGTCCCTGAATTTATTTTCTTGCCCCCCCTGAGAAACTCACACAATGGCTCAGTTTTTCCTGTCTGTGTAACTGCTGGTTAGACCAAAGAGGTCTAAAATGCCTGAATCCATTAACATTCCCATTCATCTCAATTGCAGTTGTTTTTATCAGGCAGATGACAACTTTCAGTTGGTCTTGTTAAATCAGGTCTAATGACCAATAGGTTGACTGGAAATGTAAAGTAATTTAGATTTTAACTATTATCAAATCATTTGTACTCATAAATGTGTTATTATAATCAATCATTATAACACATTTTAATCTGCTGCATAGGATGTAACTGACATTGATACTGACAAAGAGTTTTTAGGGTGATGGACCAATGAGACCCTCAGTTACAGGTCCTATAAGCTGACAAAAAAGATTTATATTTCTTTATTTCCACAGAAAACTGCTCTTCCTTTTCTCTAAAGACACACAGAGATCAGCTCTGAAAGTTCACTGCCCTCAGCAAGCCTTTTCCGCAATTGTCAGTTTGTCACTGACAGCAGAGTGTGCCAAGCACTCAGCTCTATAAAACTGGAAAAGCAGATACTTCTGGGGTTCAGACTGACAATCTGGCCTCCCAGTGGTAAGGCCCTTAAACATCATTCCAAACAATGACATTCAGACCAAGAACAGAAAGCAAAATAGGGACATTGATTTTCACTTGATACTTGTGAGGTAAGCAGTGTTTGCAGATGCTCTGACTACCACCTGTGATTCGATTACCAAGACATATCATGATACCAGGTGTAAATGGGGTCTGAGTGATTTCTGTTCAGTAGATTAGTTCTTTTTAGTTCTTTTTTTTTCTTTTGTCTTTGTAACTAAGTACCGAAAGGTATTTCTTGTGCATGATGGATATCGCCTTTGATTGCCAGCTGATGCTGATTTATTCGCTGCTGGAAAGAGCTTCAAGCAGCGTAAGTGTATAGTGTTAGAGAGTGGCCTGTAAAGATTGTCTGCACACAAGACCTCTAACATCCCGCTGTGAGGCGGGAACCAGCTTGCAAGTGAAAATCCCTCCTCACAAAGATGACCTGCAGATAGTGGTGCATACACCTTTTAATTGCTTATCTCATACCATCATGTTGAACAGTATGAGAATGAGAAAGAGAGGAAGAGTCAAAGACAGATAAACACAGTCAAAAAGTCTTAATTCATAATAAACCCAGAATCTTTTGTAGCATCTTTTGCCAACATCCTACAAGAAAGGTTATCATAAGGCAAACTTTGGTTAGCTTTTCCTTTTCATTTTTACATGTAACTTTTTATAGTTTTTCTTTCAGTAAACGTTAGCTCACATAATAGCACAAAAAGTAGCATTTTGCAATAACTGAATAACTTGACATGATTTGTTAGATATAACTGTATTATTATTATTATTATTATTATTATTATTATTATTATTATTATTATTATTATTAACATTATTTGCAATGCCCTCAAGCTTCTTTAAAACATATAATGTCAATTTGATATTACTGAAACCTCTTTAAATGGAGTTACTTTCATCATTGAGAAAAAACTTAACACACTTTCTTCTTGTATTGCAAAATATTACATAATAATAATAATAATAAAAATATAAAATATATAATTTATTTATTATATTAGATTAATTGTCACATGATGTATCTGTAAACAATGATTTTTTAATGGTACGAAAAATGATGCTGCTGACCATATCAGACCAAAGGACTCTATCATTAGACAGTAGATGGCAGTATAGCAGAGGTGGGAGCAAGTCACAAGCCATCAAGTCTCAAGTCAAGTCTCAAGTGCAGTGCAGACAAATCAAGCAAGTCAAGTTGAGTCCTAATGAAGTTCAAGTCAAGTCGAGTCAAGCCAGAGTACTAAAATAAAGAGGTTATTGTTTTATTTTTGCTCTGAAAAGATGAACTTATATACATATCTTTACATAATTTTTTTTACATGAAATGTATAACAGTAATGTGTTATACTATATATATATATATATATATATATATATATATATATATATATATATATATATATTTAAGCAATATCACACAAGCAGGAGTGCAATATGGCCCTACATCAGCACTGCTGTGATTTGGCCGCAGGACGAGTGCCATAGGTAATCACAGCAGTGCTGATTTAGGGCCATATCGCATGATTGCGAGTTTGATATTGCTTATATACAACAGTTCAATGAACAAGTAAATTTTAAAAAATCAGGAAAAACTGAGTACAGTCATAAAAAGTGCATTTGTGCATGGAACTACTTTCTTACACGACTGATCAGAATCTGTTGTTACTAGTTCAAAACAAATGATGCGTCCAAGCCTCCGTTAGTAGTTCAAAAATGTCACTTCAGAAATAGTATCACGGCTTGTGCTGTTTCGAACAAGTTATTGGATAAACAAGGATGGATGAATGTATGTGTATGTGTGTGTGTGTGTGTGTGTGTGTGTGCGTGTGTGTGAGAGAGAGAGAGAGAGAGAGAGAGCATGTGTGATCACAGCTGCCACTCCCATGCAGAGATATTGTCAGCTTTCTGAAGATCAGCTTTCTCAGTGGTAAAATAGCCATCCAAGCAGGGGTATTCCTCTCTATTTCTGAATGCTGAAGTTGTTGCTGAAGTTGTTCATTAAAGCCGTTTAAAATTATTTTCTAACTTAAGTAATGTAGCAATAATACGAGCAACAACAGAGGGCTGTTCTTTGTAAACAATGACTAAAGGATTCACTTCACGTAACCAACTGGCTCATATTACAAACAAAATTGATCTTTTGCCACCACCTGCTGACCAACATATATAATGTAAAAAAAAAAAATTATGTAAAAAAGAGACACATAGCCTACATTAGCTCTTAACACATATGCACTGCTCTTACACTTTAGTTTAGGATGACGAACACAAGTGGAGTGATACAAACATTGAAGCGTCCGAGTGATGATGGTGTGAGACCATCAGTGCTCATGGAACATCTCTCATCCAAACAGATTAGAGGACCGGAATATATATAAGTAAATTGCGTTAATGAACATTATTATCGTGGCACTTAAAAATACTGTGAATACTTCTAGATACCTTATTATCTGAATTGTTTAGATTTTTAGAATTAACCGGATGGGCTGAATGAAAATGCAAATTCACTCTCTGACAGTAGGTGCCGCTTATGGAACAGCAGAAATACAGCTGTTACCCCGGTAACGCCAACAATAATTTATTAGGAATTATATGGAGGTACGATGAAAAGAAAATGCCATCGAAACATTTCTGAAGACTTTTCCTTCAGTGATACATTTATATAAAATAGTCATAAATGTATTGGATTCAAGGGCTTTAGTTAAAGTCTTCAGAAGTCATAATCACATATGAGAGCACTTGGAATTCTTCATGAGTCATTCTGTATTATTTATACTAGTCATGTTTTAAATAAGTTGTTGTGACTGCAAATCTGCCTGTTATGTTTTTATATTGCCAACACATGGTTATGGTATTGTTGACTGTTGAGAAGGTTTAGAAAAGTCACACACACATTTAGAGGGTAATTGTCGCGTCATTTCAAAGTTGTCGCACTACAAAACATGAGATTAATCATGAATCATTTTAATTTACTGACAACCTTCAAACATTTGAATAGTAATTTTACATATTAATCTTTCTGGATAATGAAATGATTTACTTTCCTTTTCTTGTGGTTTTTGAAATGTCTGATAAAATTTGAGGTTGTGGTGGTTTTATCGGATATTTTTTCATTGCATAGCCTATTGTGCATCTGGCCAATATTTTTTTTATACACCAATTCGAAATCTTTATATCTAAAGGAGATTATTTTGGGAACTCAGCAATCATCTGTCATTTTGGCACATTCTGAGCATAGCGTTAACTGTGCAGATGCAGATCAGTGTTGCTGGCTGGTTACATTTTTGCATATTAATTAATTGATGTCACAATATTTTTAAACACATTTCATTACTGTTTATAATAAGTTACTGAAAAAATAATAATAAAAACTAAATAAAAGTAATTGTCGAGTCATTCAGTTCAATTCAAGTCAAGTCTCGAGGTGCTGGTTCTCAAGTCAAGTCAAGTAATTTTCTTCATTTAGTCAAGCAAGTCAAAAGTCTTTAAATTTGCAACACAAGTCAAGTCATGTAACTCGAGTCCCCCACCTCTGCAGTATAGCTTCATTTTAGACATGTCTGATCAAATCTTAAATTTGGATTTACATTTACATTTACATTTATGCATTTGGCAGAAGCTTTTATCCAAAGCGACTTACAGTGCAGTTATTACAGGGACAATCCCCCCCTTTGTAAACAATGACTAAAGGATTCACTTCACGTAACCAACTGGCTCATATTACAAACAAAATTGATCTTTTGCCACCACCTGCTGACCAACATATATAATGTAAAAAAAAAAAATTATGTAAAAAAGAGACACATAGCCTACATTAGCTCTTAACACATATGCACTGCTCTTACACTTTAGTTTAGGATGACGAACACAAGTGGAGTGATACAAACATTGAAGCGTCCGAGTGATGATGGTGTGAGACCATCAGTGCTCATGGAACATCTCTCATCCAAACAGATTAGAGGACCGGAATATATATAAGTAAATTGCGTTAATGAACATTATTATCGTGGCACTTAAAAATACTGTGAATACTTCTAGATACCTTATTATCTGAATTGTTTAGATTTTTAGAATTAACCGGATGGGCTGAATGAAAATGCAAATTCACTCTCTGACAGTAGGTGCAGCTTATGGAACAGCAGAAATACAGCTGTTACCCGTAACGCCAACAATAATTTATTAGGAATTATATGGAGGTACGATGAAAAGAAAATGCCATCGAAACATTTCTGAAGACTTTTCCTTCAGTGATACATTTATATAAAATAGTCATAAATGTATTGGATTCAAGGGCTTTAGTTAAAGTCTTCAGAAGTCATAATCACATATGAGAGCACTTGGAATTCTTCATGAGTCATTCTGTATTATTTATACTAGTCATGTTTTAAATAAGTTGTTGTGACTGCAAATCTGCCTGTTATGTTTTTATATTGCCAACACATGGTTATGGTATTGTTGACTGTTGAGAAGGTTTAGAAAAGTCACACACACATTTAGAGGGTAATTGTCGCGTCATTTCAAAGTTGTCGCACTACAAAACATGAGATTAATCATGAATCATTTTAATTTACTGACAACCTTCAAACATTTGAATAGTAATTTTACATATTAATCTTTCTGGATAATGAAATGATTTACTTTCCTTTTCTTGTGGTTTTTGAAATGTCTGATAAAATTTGAGGTTGTGGTGGTTTTATCGGATATTTTTTCATTGCATAGCCTATTGTGCATCTGGCCAATATTTTTTTTATACACCAATTCGAAATCTTTATATCTAAAGGAGATTATTTTGGGAACTCAGCAATCATCTGTCATTTTGGCACATTCTGAGCTTAGCGTTAACTGTGCAGATGCAGATCAGTGTTGCTGGCTGGTTACATTTTTGCATATTAATTAATTGATGTCACAATATTTTTAAACACATTTCATTACTGTTTATAATAAGTTACTGAAAAAATAATAATAAAAACTAAATAAAAGTAATTGTCGAGTCATTCAGTTCAATTCAAGTCAAGTCTCGAGGTGCTGGTTCTCAAGTCAAGTCAAGTAATTTTCTTCATTTAGTCAAGCAAGTCAAAAGTCTTTAAATTTGCAACACAAGTCAAGTCATGTAACTCGAGTCCCCCACCTCTGCAGTATAGCTTCATTTTAGACATGTCTGATCAAATCTTAAATTTGGATTTACATTTACATTTACATTTACATTTATGCATTTGGCAGAAGCTTTTATCCAAAGCGACTTACAGTGCAGTTATTACAGGGACAATCCCCCCGGAGCAACCTGGAGTTAAGTGCCTTGCTCAAGGACACAATGGTGGTGGCTGTGGGGATCGAACCAATGACCTTCTGATTACTAGTTATGTGCTTAGACCACTACCCCACCACCACTCCGCATTTAGCAGTTTATGTCCTGTATTTCGTAGGAGTGCAGTGAATTACCAATCAAAGTTTTAGCTCAGGGCTTAGAATAATCATAGACATAATTTAATATGTTTTTTAAGCGATTTGAATTATGGGGACACCAGAATTGTCCTCATAAACCACATTTATAGCATAATAACCTTGTAATTACCAGTTTTTAACCTATACAAATGTCCATGTAAATCACTTAAACCTGCACACCCACCCACACACACACACACGCGGATACACGCACACACACACACACACATGCACAAAGCCAAAATCATCGCTTTCATAGTTAAACAGTGAATATTATTACTATGCTGTATGCAGCTTAATGTATATATTTCTGTTCAATGACCTTAGTTTGACTAATGATCATCAGTTCTAGTTCTGCCTTAATCTTTCTGAACTCTGTGGATAATCATAGTTTTTAAAGTTATGGTTTGTAAATAAATGTTTGGGGATTTTTTCCAAGATCAGTTTATGTTTGCCATAACATCCAGCAGCTGTCGTAAATCTTGATTTACACACTGTTTCTGTCCCAATTGGAGCCAGCATAGATTACAGCTCCCAAATAGATACCCTCCAAAGATGACCTGCCTTGTCCTTTATTAGCTGCTAATTCAGCTGAAATAACTCATAAATCAACTGACACAACAATAAAGGGGTTACGTGCCTCTACATCACTCATATCATGCTGCATCTATCCAATGTTAGCTGTATCAACAAATCAATTAATCACCAGCTTACACATTCATAGTGTTTCAGGATATTGACTGGTTAAACTAAACCTTGTTATCATTACATGATGGCTGCAGTAGCACTAGTCATTACTTCAGTCTAAAAAATGGTACTCAAAAATCTCTAAATACATTTTCCACTTGCGGAAAAAAGAAAAATTAAATAATATTCAGAAAAAGCAGATTTAGTTTGTATGCAACTGTCACTTCAGTACTGATTTACAAGACTTATTTCGAGCTGTATTTGGTTCTAAAGGGATATCTTTTGTTACGTCTATATTTAGTGAAATGACATAGGCTCCTCATAGAGCAGTGTCTGTGTATAAGGGTAACAGGAGCACAGATGATTCAGATGCCAATGTGAGGCAGATGCTCTGGCCTGCTTTTCTGAACATGTGAATAAGTGGATTGTGCTGGGTACCCTAATCTAGTTTTCATGTGGTGTTAACCCCCAACACGTGAGGACAGAGGCAGCTTTAGTCAGATCTTTTGTAAACATGCCAATGACTATTCTCTCTCTCTCTCTCTTACACACACACACACACAGAGACTCCCATGCACAAAGCCATGCACACATCATTACCTCACGCATAGCTTATTGTACTCTTTGTTCCATGTGAATTCCTGTCAGGCAGACTAAGTGAGAAATGGTATAGTGTTAAGAGCTAAGGACAGAGTAAGAGCACATATTCATGCTTGATTTTCTGTTGTTAGGGAAGAGTTAAATGGCTTCTATCACACTATTAGATCTGACAGCTGCACATAGTCCCCAAAGAGAGATTATTTTTGACAAAGTGAACGGAATAACTGAAGGAATCCCGGCTGTCTGCCTCAGGCATGTTGTGCTGTTTTCATACGCAGATAGCGTCTATCTTTTCCATGCTAAAAACCCAAGACCAACATGCATCTAGGTAAACTTCAACTGTGGCACAATTGAAGACTTCCCTTATCTCATCGAAGAGTGCATTTTCCGGTTACAACATGCCTTAATGCGTGGAAAAGCTTCGAAATGAGAAATATTTTTCAACCATCTGTTTTATTCATTTCTATTTTGGCTTCACATAGAGCATATTAATGTTGAGCAAGACTTGTCTGCCAGAGGATAAACTGAGAGGGGACTAATGTCCTTTTGTTATGTCTAGAGCCTCATGTTATCATTGCTTGTGTTATTATCTGATGATTTCTACCCCTTTGCTATTCTCTCAAACCCAAATACATCTGTCTGCCTCCCAAGTGGGATGTTGCTGGGATGATACTGTCAGAGCAAAAAAAGAAAAACTAAATTGAGCAGTAGTGTAAAATTCCTCTCCATACTTTCACATGCTTGAGCAATGGAGCCAGTCAACTGGTTTGAGCAAACAAAAAATGTAATGCCCTGATGTTTCAAATTACACACAAATGTGAGATGTGTTAGGATGTCAACATCATGCAAATTTAACCAACGTTTTCAAAAAGTCCCCCTTTAATTGGTTGCACAGATAGTCCCGCCCCAAAGTCAAGGCATTGGTTAAGCCAGTGTTGCTACTGTAAATGAACTGGTCAGGATGTTCAAACAAACAGAGCAATGTTTGCCCCAGTGCTACACTACTCGAGAGAATCCACCTATGAATGTCTTACTTATAATGGCATGAATTTACATCTCCTTCTTTAACCACAGTCACAAGAAAGATGATGAGATGGAATAATTATTTTTTTTAATTAATAAGATGTTCAGCTGCCTTTTACAAGTCTGTTTAAGGTCACAAACTATGTTAAGCAGAGAAAGAGAGAGAGAGAAACAGAGAAGAGTGACTACTTTGATAGAAGGAAACTGGTTAAGCATGTCCCCATGTTTGGATGCAAAACGTCCGTGAAATAAAACCAGGTACTTAGAAAGGAAGTAAAATGGATAACAAAAGTGGAAAATATATATATTTTTTTCTTTCAGCCATCTCCACATATTTATAAAAAGTAAATTTAAAAAGTAAAAAGTAAAAAGTGTTATAAAGCAAGATGTGTAATCTTAATATCTTACCAGCAAAACATGTTTTACATTCCTTAATCAGGATGAAGAAACAGACAGGAAAGTGATTAGATTGGAATCAAAGTGTCAACTGATAGGAATGCCATTACACTTCAGGCATTGAAATAAAAATGAGGTCATATGCAAAACAAAAAGACCTCTTTCATATACATCAGGGTTACACATGAAATGAGGCAAGCAGCATTTACTTGTGTTTACAATAAAGAAATGATCAGTTGTTTGTGAAAATTATAATGTTCACATTTATTTAGCAGACACATTTATCCAGACTTCACAACTACTGTATTTAGGTCGAACATGCTATAATGTTGAGAAAACATGTGGAGGGTGGGGGTGAAAACATGGGATCAGTTTGCTTAGCATGATGACAATTGTGAGCACTTAAGCATTCTTCTTGAAATGTTTGAATATCATCCAGATGAGGAGATTTGATTTGACATTCTGAATGACATGATTTTGTTTGGCAAAGGATCATGGCAAGACCTAGTATGTCCAGAGAGCAAGGATGCATTCTGGGTAGTGCTGTCAAACATTTAGTTTTTTTACACTCATAAAAGCCCTTGTATGTGCATATTTTTGTGGTTAAGTATGCATGTCATTAGTTCTATTCCACTTACAAAAGGGGTCATTTTAGTCACTGGGAACTGGATTGTAAACCAAAATCCAAATGAGAGGATCAGCCAAGGAGAAAAGTATGACAGCTGAACTCAGCTGCACTCTACTAAAGTATAGCTGCACTCAACAGATAACTGAACATAAGAGCAGTACTGGTTCCAGTACAAAATGAAACACTGTATTGTCCATATTTGTATAATATTCATAACAATAACCCAACAGTGCTTTTCACAGTATTTAACAACTTGCATGACTGTGATGAAATATTACCAAAATGATATTGCATGGCTCCTTACATGTATTATAGTAATTCTCAAGTGAAATGTTTTACCGAATGGTGCTAAAAGTGAGTTAAATTTTCTCCCAAACTGAAAAGGTCTATAAGGTTTGAGTTTTTAAATAATAATAATAATAAAAACTACATCCCTAAACCTTAAACCTATCTAATAAAGTCTTTAAAAGCAAATGTGACATGAAAAACACAATTGCTGAAGCAACCACTTTTAATTTTGTGGCGCTTTTATGTCACTTGTCGAGTCGATTTGAGTGCCCTTCAGGACTTGTATCCCAGTCCTTCGTGTTGCAAGTGCAGCGCTCTATCAGTTGAACTGCCTCACAATTTGATTATACTTGAACAAGCTTGTGATTTTAGTTAAATATGCAATGCAATCGTTAATAGGTATCACCTTAAAAGTACTAGCATTGTATGATGAACAGGGCGAAAAGTGTTTTTGTACTGATAATCTGTCATTTTAATCATAATTTGTGTAAAAGGGAGTAAAAGTAATTTTTGTAGCACCTCTAGTGCTCATTTGAAAGAGCTGAAATACTACTACAGCCACATAAAAATATTTTTGTAAAAATGTAGACCTGGTGGTATTTAAAGGGTAAATGTGCTTTATCAAAGTTAACCATTAGCAAGCTGTGATATACAAACTCGACTGACGCACTAGAGCGTCAAAGTGCGCACCCCTGACATATCTATTAATAACTTCGGAATGGATCAAGGTATTAACTTACTTTTTTTTTTTATGAAAAAGCTGCCATTCGACTGCATAGACTGTGTTGACTTCCGCGAATGATAAGCCTTCCGTATTTTAGTGCAAATCTATAGCATTATTATTATAGATTTTACCATAAAACAAAGACATTGTACTTTATTTTATCTAATGATATAAAATGCTGTTGGTGTGTGTAAACCAATCACAGAGCTGTGTGTGTGTGTGAACCAATCACAGACCTGTGTGTGTGTGTGTGTGTGTGTGTGTGTGTGTGTGTGTGTGTGTGTGTGTGTGTGTGTGTGTGTGTGTGTGTGTGTGTGAACCAATCACAGACCAAAAACAAAGAATGATGTTGTCAGATGTCATTGGAGTAAAAGGGGGGAGGGGTGTGAAATTCCTACAGCCAGAGCCTGTGGCACCTAATGACTGATGAAAAGCACATCAATCATTCAAATGCAGTAAACAGTTCCATCTAGTGGTGTTTTTGGATATTACTCCATTTATACAGAATATTCCATTCAAATGAACAGTTTTGTTCCTTTTATAATTTCTCCTGTTTTTCAACCAAAAAAAAAAAAAAGGTATGGTGACTATAGTCACAGAAATGTAAATAGTTGTTTTGTTTCTTTATATTTTTTCACCCAATTTCTTTTGAAGTTGTTCTAAAGCCTTTGAGGAATAAATATTTGTTGTAAAATTCATTATTCATTTATGTTTAATATTTTTTATATAATAAAAACAACAAAATTGAATTTCCGTTTTTGTATTTTTTGGTGATATATCACATCAGAACATGTACAAATGTCTCAAGAAGTGTATTTACAATGCATCCACATTGTAGATGAGAATCTATAGAATCCAGAAATATGACTCTCTTCACTCTGCTATGAAAATTGACCATTCCAGAAGCCAAAATATCAAAATACTGCCAGGCGGACTTAAGACTCCTTAGACCAAGAAGGGTTAATGGCAAATGCATCACACACACAAACCTTAATCTGCAAAGCGTTTAATATTTTTTTTTCTTTCATCCATCTCCACATATTTATAAAAAGTAAATACCATCAAATTTTGTAATGCTTAATATGGAACATTGTTTATTGATGTCTGTTTTTACAAAAGCAAATAACATTATACAAAAAAATAAAAACTTCTGAGAGCACACTAAATACTGTCATTCATATTAATAATACTTATTTTCCATCTTGAGGATAATAAACTCTTACACAAGTGCAACATTACCAGGTTGATTTAATACTACACTGGTGATACTTTGGAACTGTCAGCATGAAACATCTCTATTGCAGCAGATAATATACACTGATTATAGCAGGAACAATATTTAAAAGCAGAATTGCTGAATACCGAAAGGAACATGCATTGATTATAAAGTGGAATTAAAAGTTTCATAGGTGAGTTTTAATGGAATACCACTGCAAATGTTCCTTCTCCCTAAGAAGTATCTCTGAAATACCTGCAGGTGTCCTGAGAAACAACACCTATCTCAGTGACAACTCCTCTGCAGACAGCAACACAGAATCTGACTGCTATTGTTTAGCCAATAAGAAGGCTTGGAGGAGCTCTCTTCCTGTCAGACAATTTGAGCATTTAGGTTTGCTTTCATCAGGTTTGCTGACAGGGTGCAATTAAAGGAGTACTAAATCTGGTGGAGGCTCACTTGGGAAACATCGCCTACAGCACCTTTAACTTGTGGAATGTCAGTGGTGCCCTAAATTCTGGAATAGCATTTAAGAGAACCATGTATGGTCTGCACTGTGCTTAAAGTGATCTATACAACATTTTTTTTAGTTAAGCTAAATTGACAGCATTTGTGGCATAATGATGATTATCACAAAAATGTATTTTGACTCATCCCTTCTTTTCTTTAAATACTCACTGTTTCAAAAGTATAGCCACAGGACATAAACATTGTGTGTTAACATAATTTTAGTGTGATAAAAAATGGTTTTCTAACCTTTTCTATGTTATTTCAAATTTTTCAACTTTGTACTCGGCCTATTTTACAACAGGTCTACACTGGCATACCAAACAGATGAAAACATCAGCATTCATTGGACACCAACATGATGGTGGGTCACCTTACAGTGTAGACAGAAATCTTGTAATCTGAAGCTTCATCTGTCAAGAGTCCATAGGTACCACTTTAATCCCATGGGCATTGATGTAAGTGAGCAAGACTTTGGCTCTTCCCTCAATAACATCAATTAGTTTTTCAATGCCTTGACGGCCACCCTGACTCTCCCAGTACTGCTGATCTAGGAACAGCGATTGCAAAAGCTTTTCCCTGAGACGCTGAGATCTCAACACAGATACTGACTGGTCTGGTAGCCTGAAGGAGGAAGGGTAAATAATATTGTTATGTAACATATAAAGTACTCTCCAAACATAATACAATGAAATTAAAGGAATAATTCAATGAAAAATTATATTTATTCTGTTATGTAACAGTACTCACTCTTGTGCAGTCTTTATGACTTTCTTTATTCTGTGGAAACAAACTAGGATATTTTTAAGGTTAAGATATAATGTGTTTATAGCCATACAGTACTATGCAAGTCAATGGGGTCCAAAACTTTCAAGCTGAATATATATCTGAATAAAGCTAATAAATACAACTTTTGTTGTTTATTTCATGTCTGCTAAAGCAGTACAATCAGTTTTGGGTGAGAAACCAAAACTTGTCTTTCACTATAAATCTTGATATCTGCAGTCTCCTTGGCATGATCTTTAGAAAAGTTTGATTACACATAATTGCGTCAAGCGCCAGGTCCCCATTGTATGAATATAAAACAATTGTCCTCTTAAAAATATCTTTGATTATGTTCCATAGAAATATTCCTTTTATACTGATAATGAATATGAGGAAATGACAACTTTTTCTCATTTACACTATAAACGCATTATATATGTATATGCATGTTTAATTTCTAAAACTCAGTACAGTGTTTACATACTGTTTTCACAACCCCCTTAAACCACATGGTGTTGAACACTGAAATATTGATTGGGCAATACACAGCTGTAATGCAGAATGTAAAAGCTGGGTACTCAAAACACAGCAATGGCCCACCAGCTCTTCTGATTTATGTTATGGCACATGTGAGTTTGCACTCCCACAGACTGAAATGGCAACTAGTTCCCAGAAGTATCACATTAGCAGAATTGCCATTAGAGAATCCCTTAGCTCAGACATCATGTGCCAGAATATTTGTGTATGTGTTTGCATATGTCTTCAGTGGTGTTGCTGAGGTGTTGGCTAACTGAAAACCTAAACTTACGGCCTCACAGAAACTAATACTTAGTTGCAGTTTGTTCGATTGTAACCACAGGGTGTCCAGAAAAAAGAGATTAAGAGACTGAGATACCCAAAATTAATTTTCATGAACACATTATTGCCAACAGCATTTGAATGTGGGTGTTAATAAATATTTGATATATAATCTTCTCTTGTCCTTACCGGAAACTTGTGAGGTTTGTAATTAAATCTAATGATCTGCTATGAAAGATCAGGAAGAATCAAGCTGCCTTTTCTAAACATTCTCAGTGAAATATGTCTATGTTTGTTCTAGTTTTACTCACTCTTTAATCCCCTCTAGTAGTCTGAAGTCCAGATTTTCCTCATCCCGGTCAAAGTACCCTTTGTTGTTAAAGAAAACTAGGTGGTGTAGGTCACGCCTGCAATGGACTATATGGGTGAGCTCTGTGCTGTCCTTGTCTCTACATTCTCCATGGTGACCAAGCTCAACACAGGTGTCCTCTGGGCGGGGCTTGAATCCACAGCATTTTATATCCAGTCGTTCATAAATCTGTGAAGATACACATTGCCATCTTATTTTTGCTATAGAGATTTGAAAACCTATTTCAAACAATAACAAATACTTAATATCTTCTGAAAACATGTTGCTCATAAGGATACAGGTGCAGAATGTGAAGTAGAGTACCTGCAGAAGGAAATCAAAGACTACCAACTTGCTCCATTCATGGTGGTGGATGCTGGTGCAGCTCCATTCTGGTTTAGGGATGACACCCCGATGCCAGCACTTGTACTTAAGAGAGGCTTGGTATGAGCCCCAGGTCAATCTTTCAGAGGGTTGATCTGGATCAACAACAGGGCTTATAGAAGAATCCCACAAAACTACTGGACAAAGCTGACCATCTGAAACAAGATGGATATTTCAGTGTACAGCCATCATATTTGCTTTCTCCATAGCTTGAAGCAGCTTGTGATTACATTGAAAAAAAGTAACAATGCAACAATGAAAATGCTTAAAGTATTTTTACAATTAGGAGACACTAAATGAATGAATTACATTGCAAAATATAACAAAATATCAAAGAAAGTGGCATAAATATGATGTTTCACAGAACTAACTTCACTTTACTTTCTATTTTTGCAATTACTTCAAACCAACTGGTCATTTGTGTACGAATGAAGTCAGTTTCCTCAATTTCAGTGTTTTAGCAGAACAACCTCAAGTGTGTAGTATATCACATTAGCCATGGACCCAAATTAATTTGGGTATAGGAACTGAAAATTCCTGAAGTTTGACAACCACAAGCACAAATTGTCTCTATTTTGAACAGTATGTTATATATGTATCATATCAATAAAAGGAGTTTTAAATGATAAAGCCCTAAGGGCTTTATGATATGATACAATAACAAAAAATCTTTCTTACAGTAAAAGCAACTTGGTTTGATATCTAATGCAATAAAAATACAGAAATAAATTTCAAAGTCAATGTGCGCCTCAAGTCTCCAAATACTTTGGGAGCCACATTTTGTGCGCTAATGGTTATTCCTTATTACCTTAATTACACAATTGCAATTTGTGCAAAAAGAATGAGCAGTACCTCCAAGAGAGTGGAATCTTCTGCTGACAGTTGGCAAAGTTCTGTTAAGTCCCAAGACCCTGTCCAGATGATAGGCGAAAACCTCACTCATGTCCAAGGGTGGTTTGACAACACCGCAACATTTGTGACACCCATCAGCATTGTTCGTGTAATTTGTCACACTTTTAAATAAAATTAAAGAAGAAAACCCCCGATTTGTCACTTCTTCGATATGCGTGATTTTACTGTCGGCAAGAAAGCGCATGACCGCGATGTCATCATTGCTGAACCATGGAGGAGCTCTTTGACTGTATATCCTGATGGCTGAATAATCACTGCCACCAAACCGGTCAATTTTACTAAAGAATTGCTCCGAATATCCAAATCGTTTCCCTGATTTTTCACTGATGTTTGCATTTTTGTGCCAGTCAACCTTGTTCGCTTCGTCCTGTGTGCCATCCTGTGCGCCCTGATTTCTGACTTTAACTTTCTTTCTCCGGAGTTTGGGTCGCACTGTGCCTCTGATGACGGCAGGCTTGTGCCGCTTAGATTTGAGCGTTATATACACCACATTAGACCTAGTTGGGATAAAAGATTCATTTTCCTCCCTATCCCTGACTCCATCAACTGGGTCCTGGTCAGTTTTACTCTGAGATCTCCAGAGATTGGGACGTTTGTCTTGGTGCGTAGACGCGTGACTAACATGCACAGTAAAAAACAAATACACAAAGCACACAATAGCTATAATCAAGTATGTTCTAAATGCGGAATATCTCCTAAAGCAGTTACACACTTTCAAAAACGATTTGGAACAATAAATCAGCGTGTCCCCGACATTTCCAGGACGAGTCGAATACGTATCCATTGGTATGCGTTTTACGCATGATTTAGGGGCCGTTCAAACAGAACGTGTTCTTGCGCTAAAAGAGAGCTAGACGTAGCGGTAAACAACGCTGGAGTCTCAAGACGCGCTTAAAGAATATGTTCTTTTTAACATCGGGTGTTATATTTTATTCCAATCGTTCCTTTGACATTCAAATTACCAATGTTTGTAGAACAGCATTCTTCCACCTCAGAAATATTGCTAAATTACGACACATGCTCTCAGTTGCTGATGCCGAAAAACGAATTAATGCGTTCATGACCTTAAGAATAGATTATTCTAATGCATTACTGGGGGGATGTGCAGCAAGATCAATAAATAAACTTCAATTGGTTCAAAATGCAGCAGACAGAGTGCTGACTAGAACCAATAAATATGATATTAGCCCCATTTTATCATTGTTACATTGGCTACCTGTTAAATTTCGTATTAACTGAAAAATTCTGTTAAAAACGTTCAAAGCTATGAATGGTCTACTTAAGTGACCTTCTACCACACTATATTCCATCACGTTCATTACAATCACAAAATTCTGGCCTGATAATTGTTCCTAGAATATCAAAATCCACAAAAGGAGGTAGATTATTTTCCCATTTGGCTCCAAAATTATGGAATAGTCTCCCTAACACTGTTCGAGATGAAGACACACTCAGTTTAAGTCTAGACTAAAGACTCATCTATTAGCCAGGCATACACCTAATTTATCCATCCACTCACAATAAGGCTGCTTTAGTTAGGTCTGCTGGAACCAGAAACCAGAGACATTGATAATGATCTATAACTCTGCAATAGATTGAATGGCATCTATGCTAATATTATTTTATTTGTTTCCCTGTCTCAACCTTGGGACTCCTATCCTGAGGTCACCAGAGCTGGCTGGATCCAGCTCCATTCCTCCATGTTGGACTCCACTGCTACGTGTCTCTGAGTGAAGATGACTAATACCCAGCCAAACATAACTTCAGTCTATTACGATGGACTTCAGAGGATGAATTATGCCAACTCCAAAATAAGACATGGGATACATCATATGCCATTGCCTGAACCTTAAATTTAGGATAGGCCTCACCGAAATTACCAGCCGGTTGAAATGCAATACATAGACTATCAATTAATTGCCAACAAACCCTTCATCAGCCAACTAACAAAGGACAATGCATCTATGTGAACTTCTGCAGTTAATACAGGATGAACTTCAAAGACATTAGTCATTAATCTTAAAGTTCATACAAAATGTTTGTTTAAACACTAGCCCTTAACACTTACTTAGTGTACTAGTTTTAAACCATGACTTGCACTATAAATAAGTAATACTGGCATTATATTCAAGCTGTTTAGCTAGTGTAACGCTGGGAAGAGGTCAAGAGAGCTGGATCTAGGTGCAGCTAAGGATTTTTAATTAAAATAAACAAACACAAATAACTGGTAGACACAGGAACAAATAAAACATCAACGATGGGAAACAAGAACATAAACAGGAGCAAACATCTACGAAGGGGCACTGGTTAAACACGAAAGGTCAAACACATACAACAACTGACAATGAATGATCAAACAACAGGGCTTAAATACACAAAGGATAATAACTAAATGAAACACAGGTGAGGACAATGAAGGACAGCTGGCAGAGATGAGAGCAGGGAATTATGGGAAGTGTAGTCTGGAAACAGATGACAGGGCAGACAACAGTGAATCGTGACATAGCCCCCCATCTAAGGAGCGTGCCATGGAGGACTACGGGGGCGGAATCGTGGAAGGCTCAGGAGGGGGAGCCGTGGAAGGCTCTTGAGGCAGTGCCATGGATGGCGGAGCCATGGAAGGCTAGGGAGGCGGAGCCCTGGAAGGCTCGGGAGGCGGAGCCATGGAAGGCTCTGGAGGCGGAGCCCTGGAAGGCTCGGGAGGCTGAGCCGTTGATGGAGGAGACTGGGAAACAGAAGCCTTCCTTCTCCTCCTCCGTGCAGACGTTGGCCGTGGCAGGCATGGAATGCTCAGAAGCTGAAACCGGGATTGATAGAGGTGGTTCCTCTGCAGCGAATGTCTCCAAAACTAGCCCCACATACTCCCTACATGTATAATCTCCGGTCTTTGGCAATTCCCTCCACAGGAGTGTTGGTAGTCCGATCCGATAGACTTCCTTCAGGGTAGTGTCACCAAGACCGGTGTGGATGGCTACGGTGGAGAAGAAATGGGAGAACACCCGAATTGGCAGAGTGCTCAGAGGATGTGCAGACCAGCTAGCAGATGTTCTTACCGACATCTTCAACATCTCTCTGAGCAGCGCCGTCGTTCCAACATGCCAAAGAAGTCTTCAGTGTCCTGCCGACTACCGTCCCGTCGCACTCACACCAATCATCATGAAGTGCTTTGACAGGCTCGTCATGAGGCACATTAAGACCCAGCTGCCCCTCTCAATAGACCCACTGCAGTTTGCGTATTGTCCAATCTGTTCAACGGATGACGCCATCGCCACAACCCTCCATCTGGCCCTCACCCACCTAGACAAAAAGGACTCATACGTTTGAATGCTGTTCATAGATTTCAGCTCGGCACTAAACACGATAATTCCTCAGCACCTGATTGGAAAGCTGAACCTGCTGGGCCTGGACACCTCCCTCTGCAACTGGATCCTGGACTTCCTGACTGGGAGACCTCAGTCAGTCCGGATCAGGAACAGCATCTCCACCATCACCACACTGAGCACTGGGGCCCCCCAGGGCTGTGTGCTCAGTCCACTGCTGTTCACTCTGCTGACTCACAACTGTGCAGCAATGCACAGCTCGAATCACATCGTCAAGTTCGCAGATGACACGACCGTGGTGGGTCTCATCAGCAAGAACGATGAGTCAGCATACAGAGAGGAGGTGCAGCGGCTAACGGACTGGTGTATAGCCAACAACCTGTCCCTGAATGTCGACAAAACAAAAGAGATGGTTGTTGACTTTAGGAGAGCACAAGGTGAACACTCTCCGCTGAACATCGACGGCTCCTCTATGGAGATCATCAAGAGCACCAAATTCCTTGGTGTTCACCTGGTGGAGAACCTTACCTGGTCCCTTAACACCAGCTCTATCACCAAGAAAGCCCAGCACTACTTTCTCTACTTTCTTCGAAGGCTGAGGAAAGCACATCTCCCACCCCCCATCCTCACTACATTCTATAGAGGGACTATTGAGAGCATCTTGAGCAGCTGCATCACTGCCTGGTTTGGGACTTGCACCGTTTCGGACTGCAAAGCCCTGCAGAGGATAGTGAGGACAGCTGAGAAGATGATCAGGTTCTCTCTTCTGTCCATCAAAGACATTTACAAAAAACACTGTATCCGCAAAGCAACCAGCATTGTGGACGACCCCACACACCCCTCACACAAACTCTTTACCCTCCTGCCGTCTGGCAAGAGGTACCTAAGCATTCGGGCCCTGAAAGCCAGACTGTGTAACAGCTTCTTCCCCCAAGCCAAAACTACAATGCTCCCATCAAACAAAACAGGTGCATTTAAGCAATACATTTATTGTTCTAAACTTAAGGAGCCTATTCCAGGTTCAATACAAGTTAAGCTCAATCGACAGCATTTGCGGCATAATATGGAATTTCACAAAATTGAATTTTTGCTTTCCCCTCCTTTTCTTAATAAAAAAATAAATAACTCTGGGTTATGTGAGGCATTTACAATGGATGTGAATGGGGCAAATCCTTTAAAATACTCACTATTTTAAAAGTATAGCCACAAAACAAACAATATGCATGATTTTTTTTGTGTGATAAAAATCACTTACCTTTTCTGTGTAAAGTTAGAGCCAATTTTACAACTTGTTGCTATGATGATGTAACGTCAACATACCATAAAACCCTAAAATGACGATTTAAACAATTTTAAGCTCAAATAATACATGAGTTTTAACAGAAGAATTAATGTAAGTGCATTTAAATAATAATAAGCTTCTGTAACGTGCAATAGTGAGAACAAACAGACCCAAGAGCAGAGGAAAAATTCAAAGGATTTATTAACAACAAATAATAGTCTCTGTGCTTTGTGGAAGTCAGGAATAGAATCCCGGAATCCTCCATTGAAGCTTAGCTGACACACAGCAAACTGGAAGGAAAACACACACCCGACACGCGAGCAACCAAGAGATACATGAGACAGGGCAAACTAGGCAGAGAGAGAGTTTCTATAAAGTAAACACATTACAAACTACAACAAACTACACTCGATATTAAACAATCCAGCAAAGGATATGACACACAAGGGGATTAATATAGGCATGAACAAACAAGGGTCAGGTGCCACACGCAACTGAAAGTTGGCATGGTCAGCGTTCACATGAAAACAATCAGGGTTTAAATGGAAATGCTGATTCTGTTTCTGAAACACATGAGGGAAAAAACATCAACACACTTAGAACAAAACAAACAGGAAACGATGATACCACGATCCACGTCAGAAAAAAACCCAACCTGACAAGGTGACAGGGCCATGACATCACTGGAGAGGTCACTAACAACCGGACCCGTGCGCTTACACAAAGAACATACACGAAACATGAGACAGACGGGATGATAATGCCACAGTCCCATCAGACAGAAACCCAACCTGACAAGGTGACAGGACTGTGACAGCTTCACATTTCTGCCTTTAAACCCTTTAAGTCTTTAAATTGGCCCCATTCACTTCCATTGTAAGTGCTTCACTGTAACGATGAGTCCAAATAATGTTTTTGTGGTAATCAACATTATGCAACATATGCTGTCAATTGACCTTAACTTGTATTGAACCCGGAATAATTGTTTAATAATAATAATAATATATACACACACACACACACACACACACACACACACACACACACACACACACACACACACACACACACACACACACACACACACAACCCACAGGTAAGACATTAAAACTTGTTACACACCACATGTGCAAATAAACAAAATAGGTTTTGACAAGTTCTGCACTTGAATTTATGTACCTACAGCTATAAATCTATAAATAATACATTTTAATCATGGAATCAGGGGAGACAGCAAAAATATAGATACAGAAAGCCACAAATATACTCTGTAGCCATATAGATAAATTGTTACATTCAAATAATTAAATGTATGTAGGATTTTGACAGCAGTTACAATGCCAGATTAATGAAAATGCAAATTACACCCAGGGCAACCAAGCAGTTGCAAACTGCAAACTCTGACATGAAGATTGTGTTTAAAAAATTATCCACCACTGCCACCTTGTGGAAATACAGATTCAGATCTATGAAAAGGCTGTTAAGAGTTAGCCTGCCAGGACAACACAATTTGCCAAAGCAAATATCAGCAAGTTCCCCAGTCCCTGAGAATTACATTTTACTGTTGCTGGTAATGAATCAATGGCATGGAATACATTGATAAAGGCTTTAGTTGGTATTTTATTGTCTGTCAATTAACAAAAAACACTGAATCTGTAGTATGTGCACTTACACAGTCAATTCAGGATGGATTATTTTCCTCCATTAACTAACATCTTAGAGTTTGGTGTTCCATGCCACAGTCAACTTTGGCTTGTTCACTGGGGACCTAATTTTTAGGGCATCATTTTCAGTTACGTTCTTCAATGAAACTGCTCAAAAAGGAGTTTAAAACATTAAACAAATAGCCTTATTTCTGTAAAGCTGCTTTAAAACTGTGTATTGTGAAAAGCGCTATACTTATACAAATGTCAGTGTAAGTTTCAAACTAGTCTGAATACTGAATTAAAATTAATGTTATCTACTTTGACCTCTTTAAATACCACACTTCCCCACAGAGCAGCTACTAGCCCGTAAACCTGAAAGCAAATGCATGGGACATACGATCTTACATCATTAATTATAGGGACTGTGATCGCTGCACTAAGGTAGAAATTTGCAACAAGTCAGGAATATGGAGCTAAATCCTACATCAGGCCACTTAAGAAACCTGCATGAAAGATCTTAAAATCAACTAAAAAACCCAGGAAATCGTAATATTCTGTAGAAAAGGGGTGGAATTTTTTTGTGTACAATTAAAAGAGGTACCATGTTCTGTGGCTGATTCTAAAATGTACATTTTGCAACTCAATACAATACAACTAAAATGACTTTAGTGGAATTGTAAAGCAACCTGGTATAGATAATGTCTATTAAACAAAACCAGCATACCTTCCATCCAAGTTCAAAAAATAAAAATGATCCAGGGGAATAAATATTAACATTCTTATATTAAATTAGGATGTGTGAGCAACATTACAAGATATCTCTAGGATAGATATGATATATGAGATATAAATGACCATCCTTACTGAATAATTTACTTCCATTTACTTACTCTATATTACTTCAATAATTACATTTCTAAACCATTTCCCAAAAAAACAGGGACTTACGCTTGCAACATACACCAATGAGCAAAAACATTACGACTACTCACAGGTGAAGAAAATAACGTTGATTTTCTCCTAATAACACCACATGTCAAGGTCAGGGTAGATTAGATGGTGAGCAAAACACTTCTTGCTGTGGCGTGGCACCAAATTTTGGATCCTGGGCATAGAACAATTTTTGGGCTCCCTGATCAATTTGGCTTTGTGGTGGCGATAATATCCAATATAAATATTTTAGATGGATATTTAACAGTGCTAATTCCCAATTATACATGTATAAATTGAGTATTCTTGTTGGCAAAGTCACCATGCTGTGTATGGGGCTGCTTAGACGAGGACCGGTCAGAGTGCCCATGATGACCCCTGTTCAACTTCGAAAGTGCCTACAATGGGCATGTGTGCATCAAAAATGGAATTTGGAGCAGTGGAAAAAGATTTCCTGGTCGATGAGTCCCGTTTTCTTTTACATCACGTGGACAGCTGTGTACGTGTGCGGCGTTTACCTGGGGAAGTGATGGCAATGTTGCACTGGCGGTGGAGGGAGTGTGATATTTTGTGCAATGATCTGCTGGGAAACCCTGGGTCCGGCCATTCATTTGGACATCAATTTGACATGTGCCACCTACAAAAACATAATTTCAGACCAATTTCAGCAGGATAATTTTCCTTGCCTCACTGCACACATTGTTGGGGAATGGTTTGAGGAACATTATGAAGAGTTCAAGGTGTTGCCCTGGCCTCCAAATTCCCTAGATCTCAATCCGATTTAGCATCTGTGGGATATGCTGGACCTACAAGTCTTGGAGGACTTGAATGATCTGCTGCTTATGTCTTGGTGCAAGATACCACAGGAGACCTCAGGGGTCTTGAAGAGCCCATTCCAAAATTAAATAAATCCAACATCCTTAAGTAAGTAAATAAAATGTATTACTATGACATGTCAGTATGTCAATACAAAAAATCCAATTAGAAGTACAAGAAGCCTATTTGGCTTTGCTTGGCAATACAAATGACAAGCTTCTGAGTATTATTTTATTCCATTCATTGTAAGTTAAGTAAACATTTCAGCTATATAAAATACTATAACTAAAATGGACATAAAAACATAACATCCCAGCTTTGTTCTGGCAGTGAAGCTGCCCACTGTGTTTTGAAGTAAAATCCTCCAGGTACAGATATGTTCTTTCCCAGCATCTTCTGCACATATGACTAATGGATTAGTGTGGTTGACTATTAACATTAATATTTTAGTGGTGATGTTTTAATGGGAGAAGCAATTCTTAAATTAATTGAGAGACGCAACTTATTGTTATTGTTATTTTTGTGTGATGATACCTTGCTGTGCTTAGCACTGATAACAGTCAGCACAGCAAAACCCTCAGCAAGAATTTCCGTCTCTCTAATGCTTAAGGTTTAGTCATTGTATGTGCTGCTCTTACAGGCATAAAAGCACTGCATCAATGATACATTTCAAGATGATCACTGTTGGACATTAAATCTGCTGTGAGTAATGTTCCTGTATTCGTGAGGTGCTTTGGAGAGTTTTAAGTATTTTGATGATTCTCTCATACACTGTTTAAATAAATAGTTGCAGTAAAAAGGTTTAAACTGCTTGATGCTGCAAACTAGATGTGTACTTTCAATATTATATTGCAGTTCTGCACTTTTGAATGCACACCAAGGACTTGACATGAGGCTTCCAAGTGCTCTGTTTAGGAAATAGAATAATTTGGATGATATGTCAACAAAAATCACATGTCACAAGCAAAGAGGAAGACGATTTTAAATGAGAAATGTACACCCCACCTCTGATGACCTTTGCACAGAGCCATCTTTTACTGCCATCTGGCTGGATGTTTTTTGTTCGCTGAATATTCATGATGTGATGTGGATTCTACAAGTGAGCCAAGAGTATTAAAATAACTGTGGAAGGATGCACTTGGAACTCTGATCCTATTCACCTATTCACTCCATGCTCTTACAATGCAAGTTGACTTTTCACACCTCACTCAATGACAGAACAGGGGTATCATGTTATGTTTTATAATCAGGATGCAATGGAATAAAATGTATCATTATTTATCACTGTTTGTTTATAAAGAAATTATCTTTCTTATTCCTTTTTCCCCCAAGTTGTTATTTATAATCCTGTATTGTCATGCTACTCAGATCACAGATGAATTGGGCAATTCGACTTCTTGAGGGTGGGGTTCCTCCTTCCATCATCTTATTTGCAGCATCGGAGATGGAGAAGCTGTGCTTTTAAGTTTGTTTCTTCATCTGTATTACATATACTGTAGATTTCAGTGTATGCTCATTTATTTTGATCAAATGTTTTGCATTCTTATTTAGTATAAACATTTGAAAGAGAGAGAGAAAGAGAGAGAGAGAGAGAGAGAGAGAGAGAGAGAGAGAAAGAGAGAGAGAGAGAGAGAGAGAGAGAGAGACTTTTGACTTTTAAAAACACTTTTAATTTACACAATTTTCCAAAATATTACAGAAAACATATACAACACACACACACACACACAACATAATAATAATAATAATAATAATAAATAAATAAAATAAAACACAACAAAAAACAAAATTTTCCAATTAAAAACGTCTCGGGTTACGTGGTGTAACCCTTGTTCCCTGAAAAAAGCGGAACGAGATGCTGCGCTGAGAAACGCGCTTTGGGAACAATCCTACATTGTGACCAGCTGTGAATATGTGTGTAACACGTCAATGAACATTGACCGGAATTTATAGCCTCGGATGGTGAGATCATTGGATGCACCTGTGGCCAGGCTATAAATAGATGTGTCACCAGCATGTCGTCAGATATTTTTTCTGAAGAGCAGTCCCGGGACATCCCAGTGCGGCAAAGAAGCACAGCATCTCGTTCTGCTTTTTTCAGGGAACAAGGGTTACACCACGTAACCCGAGACGTTCCCTTTACAAAAAGCTTCACAAGGATGCTGCGCTGAGAAAAGCGCTTTGGGAACAACAATACCCACGCCGCCGCACTGAGGCTGTCCGGACCCCTATGGTTGTGAAGTGTGCTTACAAGAACACAAGAGGTCTCAGACATGAGCTTGAGATGTCGACTCAAGGACATAAGAGCCCGGAGTAGCATGAACATCCAAACTATAAAATTTGATGAATGTGTGCGGAGAGGACCAGCCTGCCGCATCATAAACTTGCTGCTGAGGGACCCCTCTAGCCAAGGCTTTAGAGGAGGCGACCCCTCTGGTGGAGTGAGCCCTGATACCTACTGGCGAAGCTTGACCACACGCCTTGTAGGCCAGGGCAATAGCATCCCTCACCCAATGCGACATAGTCTGCTTGGTGGCGGCCACCCCCCCTGTTGCGGCCCCCATGGCAGACAAATAATTGCCCTGACTTAAGCCACTGGCTAGTGCGGTGGACATAAGTCTGAAGGGCACGGACTGGACAAAGTCTGTGAAGTTTTTCCTGCTCTGGCGTTACAAATGGAGGGGAGCAGAAAGCTTCAAGTGTGACAGGATGTAATGTAGAAAAAGGCACCTTAGGAAGGTAGTCAGGATGAGGGTGCAAAAATTCTAAACAAGGGCAAATTCTAAAAAATTCTGGGGCAAATTCTAAACAAGCCGGCAGAACAGACAGAGCCTGTAGATCCCCAATCCTCTTTAGAGAGGTGATCACAATAAGAAAGACCATCTTGAGAGTCAGAAGTCTGTCGGACGCTGACTCTAGAGGTTCAAAGGGGGTTTCAACCAGACCCTCCAGGACTATTGCCAAGTCCCAAGAAGGAGTCTTGGTTCTAACAGGAGGCCTCAGTAGCATGGCTCCACGAATGAAGCGAGCAAGCAGAGGGTGCCTCCCCAAAGCCACCCCGTCCATCAAGGCATGGCAAGCCAAAATGGCGGCCACATAAACCCTGAGAGTAGCAGGACATATGCCTGCTGACAGCTTTTCCTGCAGAAAATCCAGAACTGAAACAATCTGGCAGTTAAATGGATCTGCACCATGTGAACTGCACCATCTTTCAAAGACACCCCACTTATTGGCGTAGATTCTTCTGGTAGAGGGAACCCTAGCACTGGTCTCGATAACCTCAGGTGAAAGCCCTGTGTCCCTCAGTTGGTACCCTTAAGGGGATAAACATGAAGTTTCCACAATATCGTCCCCTGTGCCTGAGACAGAAGGTCTCTCCTGTCCGGAATCGCCCAAGGTGAGCCATCGAGGAGAGATATTAGCTCCGAGAACCATACCCTGTTCGGCCAGTGCGGCGCTATCAGTAAGAGGCAAGACCCTTGCTGGCGAACTCTGGCCAAGTCTCCCATGAGTCTTGGCCAGAGACTCCATTTCCCATGGAAATGCATACAGACGTATTCTGGGCCATGTATGCACCATCGCGTCCAGACCCAGGGGGGCTCGGTGACTCAGAGAGAAGTAGAGGGGATATTGCACTGTCTCTTGAGAGGCGAAGAGGTCCACTTCTGCCATCTAAAATCTCACCCAGATTTGTTGTACTACCTCGGGGTGGAGTTTCCACTCCACCGTCGGTATCTTCTGTCTGGACAGAAAATCTGCTCCCACATTCAGGCATCCAGGGATATAAATCGCTCCGAGTGACAGGAACTTGCCCTGGGCCCAAAGGAGAATCCGACGTGCCAGCAGATTCAGGTGGCGAGAATGTAGACCTCCTTGATGGTTTATCTAAGAGAGTACCAAGACATGGCAGCCTCTGAGATACTGGAGGAAGTACTTCAGGGCCAGAAATAAAGCCATCAACTCGAGACAGTTAATGTGCCAATCGAGCTGATGCATCTCCCATTCCCCTTGAGCTGGACGGCCACTTAAGACTGCTCCCCAGCCCGTCAGGGAGGCGTCTCTCATTAGCAGCTTACAATGGCAAGACACACCTAGAGTGGGACCCAAAGTGAGGAACCAGGGTCTGAACCACGTAGAAATAGTACATAGTGCTCTGAGCGTAACCCTTATCAGCCTTAGGGGACTGGACCTTGGATGAAATCCCCCGGTTTTGAGCCACAACTGAAACGGTCTCATGTGCAAAAAGCCCAAAGGGATCATCGAGGACGCAGATGCCATGAGACCTAGTATTCGTTGATACTGACGAACAGTGCAACCTTGGCCTAGCCTGAATTTGCCCACAACCTCTCTACAAACACCTTAGCTCGATTGGTAAATGGTACAATGTAGCCAAGGGGATCATATTGGCTAGCAAGGATTTTGTAGATGCGTTGCATGGTGGACACTTGACAGTCTGGTTTGCGTTGTTTATACGAGAGGGTGTCTGATTAACCATTCCAATGAAGGCCAAGAGTTGATTCCTGGGCCTCATGGTGATCTTCACAGAGCCAGAGGATGCTGCTCTGAGATTGAATATCAGCCGGCAGATGGCTGATAACTGAAGGGTAATTGCTAGCCCACTGTCTTAGCTCAAAGCCGCCAGATGCTAAAAGACTACAGAGTTTGTAAACATGATTCTTGGCCATGTCATGGGAAGCGAAGCTCTGAAGACAACTGTCCACATAAAATGACCCGTGTGTCCTTTCCAGGCTGACTGTAATCTAGTACATGCTTCTGTAAAGCGAACAAGGCACAACACAGACTGCAAGTAGTCCCGAAAGGCAGTACCTGCCATTCGTAGACATCAGGAACTCTGTCTCTTTGCATATCTCTCCAGATGTATCTCAGCAGTGGCAAGAGGCATACCTGATGGAACATGCCACGGATGTCACTACTGATGGCAATAGAGTGCTCCTGGAAACGCAGAAGAACTGCCAGAATTGACGGACCGAGAGTTGGACCAGGTAGTAGGAGCTCGTTCAGGTTGTTCCCTTGAACAGTTAAAGACCACCCTATTCTTCCCATTATGTTGCACCATATGGTGTGGGATATACCAGGCCTCTCTGGTTCTGTCCACCTGCTCCTGGCATAGCTTCACTACATAACCAGCTTGCGCTAGCTTGGCCAGCTCCTCTTGGTATGCAGCAGCTAAATCAGGATCCCTCTCCAGACATTTTTCAATTCCCCTCAGCTGTGGTAAGACAGCTTCCTTATGTGCATAGAGATGAGGCATGTTCCTGACACGAAGCAGAGGAGTAGCATACCGCTGGACACCATCAATATCCATCCTCACAGTGTTGTCCTGGATGAGTTGAATGGATTCTTTGTCTTGACGTGACCTGGTGATCATCTTTTCACTCTGGTAAGGTAGAACATCCATTTGCCACTATCTCTCTACATTTTCAAAAAGGTCATTGATGGGTTGCAGCGAGGTGAAGAGGCATTGTTTAGGGGTAAGATGACTGTTCAGATCTTGAGTTGGACCCTGCAGTGTCCATCCCAGACATGTCTTCACTGCCGCTGGTCCACCAGGGGGAGCCAGTCTGACTGGCTGTAATGAGGTGGGGGCAATCAGAGCCAATGAGAATCACTGGATGTACATTGTCCAGCTGTTGTAGAGTTAGCCCAGCAAGATGCTTGAATTTACTTTGCAGGACACTGACTGGGTGTGTATGTTCTGCCAGACCCAGTGCCTTGGCTGTGAAGGCATTACGGATCTTGTAGGCTTTACTGGGATTAACAGTTGGGGATACAGTAAAGATCACAGCCGCCCTGTGAAGGACTTGGGTGTCCTGTCTCACCGTGCGTAGTACAAGATCCTCTGGTTCTCCCATGAGTCTTAATTTCTGCACTGCATCATGCAGAATGATGGTCCGCTCTGATCATCATCTAATACTGCATAGGCCTCCATTGCTATGTTGTCATTTCTGATCATAACCGTAGTCACTTTGAGCAGCACTTTACCAGAGGTTGGGCAGTCAACATACAAAACTGCACTGGAAGAAACTGCACTCTGCTGAGGTGGCTTGCTTTGGTCATTGACATCATGCAGTACCAAAAGGTGCTTCTTATTACATGTTGGGCAGAGATTCTGTAGCATGCAGTTGGCTGCTTGATGTCCACGACCACAACGCCAGTATCATTTTTTTGTCTTTATCCAGTCTGTCTTCTGGTCTTTGCTGAGAAGCTTAAAGTTGTCACAGCCATTTAAATAATTCTTATTATTGTCGCAAAATGGACAAAAAGCTCTCAGCTTCTCCTCTCTAACTGTAACTGGTTTAGACGTGGCTGACAACATAGGTGTAGACTGTGACTTTTTAGTTCCAAGCAGAATATTAGTCAGTTTATGAGGCTGCTTAGACTCTCTTCTCACCTCTCTGCGGCTTACTGAGGATTCATTCCTTGGGTGACAAGCATACTGGCTATTGTCTTCCTGTACTTGAAGCTCATATTCCAGCCAATCAGAAAAGTCCAGCAATGTGGGAATAGTAATTTGCAGAGGGTGGCTTTACCGCTTAAAACTAAACTTGAGGTCATGTGGCAGTTTACTCAGGAGTCAAGACACATGTGATCCACATTCCAAATCTACACTACATTTGTGGCCCAGCTGTTGCAACATATTGACAAGAGAGTGCACCTGCAGCCCAAACATCCTGAAGGCTTTTACATCTCCACTCCGTATGTTAGGTCCACCCATCAGCTCAGCAATTCGTTGCAGGGCTAATTGGTGAGGTTGACCATACATTTTATTAAGAGCTTTCATGGTGTTCGTGAAAGGAAACCTTGCATTGCTGTAAGAGCCCACCACCAGGAGTGCCTCCTCCAATTTCAGATGGTCTGTGAGGATTTGAAACTTGAAATGTTCTGTGGCATCATCAGGCAGGATGTTCTCCAAAGCAATTCTCAGCCTTGAAAACTCCCTAGGGTCAGGAGACATAAAGAAGGGGATGGTAGGAGCTGGACCTCTGTAGGGTTTCTCATGGGTAAATGAGGGTAAGAGACACTCTGAACTATATTCTGCATGGGCTGGCCTCCTCCAGTCCTGTGATGGGACCACAAACTCAGATGTGACAGAGAATATGGGAGAGAGTTAGCATACCTGATCTGAGGTGAGTCGCTATACTGTGTTGTAAAGGGGGCGCTCTCATATGAGGAGGAAGAAATGTTCATGTTTCTCAGGTCCTCGATCAGCTCTGGGCTTTCCACTGGCACTGCTGGGCATTGCTGTCTCTTAGTGGCGGGTGGTGGTAGCCTGGAGCGTGGGGCTGGTATTGGGCTTTATAGCTGTGGAGTCTGAAAGTGGACTGCTGGAGAATGAGAGCATGGTGATGGTATCAGTGAAGTAACGGACAGGTGGAGCTCTCTGCTCAGATTTTAGGCTTTGAAGCTCATGACTAAGTGCAACATTCTGTTAACGCATCTCTTGGAATGCAGAGATGACCACAGGGAGCTGGCTGGCTTGCCGTTGCAAGGCTGCATTCTCCCGCTTCATTTCCTGTAACATAACTGGAAGCTCTGGTAGCTATTTCACTGGCCGTTGCAATGAAGCATTCTTTTTTCTCAACTTTTCAGAAGTGCTGTCCCACTGATCGGTCAATATCCATTCTGAACACTCTGATGTTTGGCTGATTGGTGAAGTGGATCTGGAATGACCTGTAGTATTTAGTGGTTCATCCTCCAGTACACCCTGGTAGCTAGGTGACCGTGGTTGCTGTTGATGAGGCTCAGGTACGCTGAGCTCATAGTCTTTGAAGTAAGCTAGAGGGTGAATTCATCTCCTTGGTCGCACAGCAAGGGCTTCTCTTTTTGGGTGAGACATGTCTGTAACAGTCCACTATCCGGCTTGAAAGACCATGTAAAAACTGCTGTTCACTTTTTAATTCTAACTCTGGTTCGGAGTAAATGAACGGTTACAGGATGTCCGGTTAGAACATTAAGTCTCACACCAGGGTGTACTTGTGGATGATTTATTGTGTGTGGTTCTCTAAACATAAAGCAATATACAAAATATAAATAAACATAAATGTACAAATCACAGATGTATAAACAGTACTAGACCTATAAAGCAGTACTTAAATACTGGTTATAAATGTAAGCAGCATGGTAAAAGGCATTAGAGAACTAGTCATAAAGCAAATATTATATATACAAATTATTATGCTACCACACTACATGCCTAGCACACATAGTGTTAAGACTGGATGTCTTGCTGACGTCATTGGACTTCTTGTTGCTGACGGCACAGCACACACGCACGCTGCATGAGAGTTTGTTTGTGGCCTGTTTAGCACTGCTTATTCTCATACGTTCAACGTTATAGTCATCGTTCATAGTTATATCCTTTGTCATTTTACCGCGTTTCAGATTCTTCTGCTTTTTCTCCCGTTTCATCTGCGTGTATTTTACCGGTTGCTGCTGACACCTAGCTAGAGTCTATGTTTGTAGCCTTTAATCCTTAAACATCTGCCATTTTTAAGCATGCATCGGGTCTTCCCGTATTATTCTCTTATCGGGATTCAACTGCGCGCATATTCCACCTGTATCCGCGTTCTATTTTTATCGCGATTAAACTGCGTGCATTTTTTCAGCGCGCACCCGTTTTTTATCCTCTGCGGTACACAGATTATTGCATCGATCTCAAAGCACCGCTTATCAAGAACAACCACCACCAACAACAAACAATTTTGTGAGGGATTCAAATCAATCTCAAAACCCTCACCGCTCAGGAACAACGAACACTTTGCGGTAAGTCATGGCATCGGCTCATGTTATTTGTCCATGCATTGCATGTCACATGTTTAAAATAGCCTCCTCCGTCAGCAGTGAGGGATTCACTTGTGATAAATGTAAGGAATTAGTCAGGCTGATGGAGAAGGTTAATGAGTTAGAGACTCGCATCCGAACGCTAGTAGAGGTCAGTGAGAAAGAGAAGCAGGTAGATACTGTTTCGGATGTGGACAGTACAGAGAGCAACACACACACTTTGGTTCCGGCTATAGAGCCCCTGCAGCAGGGCATTTGGGTGACGTCTCGGCGGCATACTCGTTCAGCAAAGAGACACCACTCTCCCGCTCCTGTTAGGGTTTCCAATAAATTCTCCCCACTCAGTGATACACCCACTGAGAATCATATTGAAAGAGCCCTTGTTATCGGTGATTCTATTGTAATGAACGTGGAGATAGAGACTCCAGCCACTACTGTTAATTGCATTTCGGGGGCCAGAGCGTCTGACATCAAATCAAATTTACAAGTGCTGGCTAAAATTGTTATCCATGTCGGCACTAACGATGTCCGGCTTCGCCAGTCGGAGATCACTAAAGATAATGTTAAAGAGGTTTGAAAATTTGCAAAAACGATGTCAGACACTGTAATATGCTCTGGTCCCCTCCCTGCTCGTCGTGGTGACGAGGTTTATAGTAGATTAGTGTCACTGAATGGCTGGATGTCTGAGTGGTGTCTGCAGAATAAAATAGGATTTATAGACAATTGGAAAAGTTTTTGGGGTAGACCTGACCTGCTAAAGAGAGACGGACTCCATCCCTCCAGGGAAGGTGCCACTCTCATCTCTAGTAATTTGGCTCATAGACTTAATAATGATATTAATTGACTAAATGGGGCCCAGGTCAGGAAGCAGACAAACTGGTTAATCCGAACGTCTGGTAGCTGCCTTGAGACGTCACACAGGTCACATAAACTACAACACATAGAGACTGTATCACCTAGATATCTCATAGAGACTGTGTCTGTTCCACGAACTACGAAACACAATACCCTCACTAAATCATTTAGAAAAAATTTGATTAAGGTCAAACTTGAACAAAACAAACAAATTAAAAATACACATCATATAAAAATAGGGCTACTAAACATTAGATCTCTTTCTACCAAAGCACAAATTGTCAATGAAATGATTACAGATCATAGATTGGATGCGCTCTGTTTGACTGAAACCTGGCTTAAACCGGATGAATATATTAGTTTAAATGAATCTACTCCCCCAGGTTATTGTTATAAACATGAGCCTCATCTGAAGGGTCGAGGAGGAGGTGTTGCTACAATTTACACTGAAGTTTTTGGTGTTACTCAGAGGACAGGATATAAATGTAAGTCTTTTAAACTAATAATGCTTAATGTGACACCGTCAAATATAAATAAAAAATCTCTGTCGTCCTTTACCCTTTCTACAGTGTATAGATTACCCGGGCCTTATGCAGATTTCCATAGTGAATTAGCTAATTTTTTATCAGATCTTGTAGTTACTGTAGCTAGAGCCTTAATTGTTGGTGACTTCAACATTCACATAGATAATGAAAATGATACATTGGGATTAGCATTTATCGATATTCTCAACTATCTTGGAGTCAGACAAAATGTAACAGGACCAACTCATCGCCATAATCATACGCTAGATTTAATTCTTTCATATGGAGTTGATGTTGATAATATAGAAATAATGCAGCAGAGCGATGACATCTCGGATCATTACCTCGTCTCTTGCATGCTGCAATCAGCTAATGTTACTCAATCTACACCCCGCTATCGTTCAGGTAGAACTATTCTTTCGACCAATAAAGATAGCTTCACTAATACTCTTCCAGATCTATCTCATATACTCAATAAACCCCAAAGCCCAGAAGAACTTGATGAAATAACAAAAAATTTAAATGCAGTCTTCTCTAGCACCCTTGATGTTGTCGCCCCACTTCGATTAAAGAAAATTAAAGAAATAAGCCCTACACCATGGTACAATGATCACACTCATGCTCTCAAGAGAGCAGCTCGGAAAATGAAGCGCATGTGGAAAAATACAAAATTAGAAGTATATCAGGGTGCATGGAAGGATAGTGTCTGTAGCTACAAACACGCACTCAAACCACAACAATCCTAGATGTTTATTCAGTACTGTGGCTAAATTGGTTAGGAATAAAGCCTCAACCGAACCAGATATTACGTCACAGCTCAAGAGTAATGACTTCATGAATTTCTTTACAGATAAAATTAAAACAATCAGAAATAAAATTGGAATTATGCAATCATCTGTCATAGCACCTCAGAAAACAGTGTTGAATAATTTCCCTCATGTGCAACTTCAATCCTTCGCTATCATAGGTCATGAAGAGCTAACAAAACTTATCGAAACATCAAAAGCCACAACTTGTTTGTTAGATCCTATACCAACTAAGTTCTTAAAAGAGGTATCTCCTGTAATATCAGAACATCTTCTTAATATCATTAACTCCTCGCTATGCTTAGGACATGTCCCAAGAAACTTTAAAATGGCAATTATCAAACCGCTAATTAAGAAGCCACAACATAATCCTGGAGAACTTGCTAATTATAGACCGATTTCAAATCTCCCATTTATGTCAAAAATACTAGAAAAGGTAGTATCCTCCCAAATATGTTCATTTCTACAGAGAAATAGTATATATGAAGAATTTCAATCAGGATTTAGGCCTCATCACATTACAGAGACTGCACTTATCAGAGTTACAAATGACTTGCTCTTATCATCTGATCGCGGCTGCATTTCTCTTCTAGTGCTTTTAGATCTTAGTGCTGCATTCGACACGATAGATCACGACATTCTCTTGAATAGGCTAGAGAATTATGTTGGAATTTGTGGAATGGTTTAGGTCATATTTAGCAGACCGCTACCACTTTTTCTATGTAAATGAGGAATTGTCAAACCAAACAAAAGTAAAATATGGAGTGCCACAGGGATCAGTTTTAGGGCCTCTGCTTTTCTCCATGTATATGCTTCCCCTGGGAGATATTATCAGGAATCGTGGAATAAGTTTCCACCGCTATGCTGACGATACACAACTTTATATTTCTTCAAAACCTGAAGAGAGTTCACAATTCTCAAAATTAGCAGAGTGTATCAATGAAATAAAAGATTGGATGGCCAGAAATTTCCTTCTACTAATTTCTTACAAAACAGAGGTTCTAATTATTGGACCAAAAAACTTTAAAAATAAGCCACTAAAATATAATTTGACTCTAGATGGATGTACTGTTACATCATCTTCAACAGCGAAGAACTTAGGTGTTATATTTGATACTAATCTGTCCTTTGAAAATCAAATTACAAATGTTTGTAGAACAGCATTCTTCCACCTAAGAAATATTGCTAAATTAAGGCATATGCTCTCGGTTGCTGATGCCGAAAAACTAATTCATGCGTTCATGACCTCAAGACTAGATTATTGTAATGCATTACTGGGAGGATGTCAAGCAAGATCAATAAATAAACTTCAATTGGTTCAAAATGCAGCAGCCAGAGTGCTGACGAGAACCAAGAAATATGATCATATTAGCCCCATTTTATCATCGTTACATTGGCTACCTGTTAAATTCCGTATTGATTTTAAAATTCTGTTAACTATGTACAAAGCTTTGAATGGTCTAGCTCCGCAGTACTTAAATGATCTTCTACCACGCTATATTCCAACACGTTCATTAAGATCGAAAAATTCTGGCCTATTAATAGTTCCTAGAATATCAAAATCCACTAAAGGAGGAAGATCCTTTTCATATTTGGCTCCTAAACTATGGAATAGTCTCCCAAACACTGTTCGAGATGCACACACACTCTCTCAGTTTAAGTCTAGACTAAAGACTCATCTATTTAGCCAGGCATACACCTAATTTATCCTCCAACCCACAACCCACAAACCAGAAACCAGAAACATTGAGCATGATCTCTAACTCTGCAATAAATTAAATGGCATCTACGCTTACATCTTTTTATTTGTTTCCCTGTCTCAACCTCGGGACACCTATCCTGAGGTCACCAGAACCGGCTGGATCCAGCACCATTCCTGCTTCATGTTGGACTCCACTGCTACATGTCGCAGAATGATGATGACTACGTGCAGCCGGTGCCAGCCAAACATCACTTCAATCTATTTGACGGACTTCAGAGGATGAAATGATGCCAACTCCAACCTGCATCACCTCGGTCTATTTATGGACTACGATCTTGAAATGAAATGCTTAGACTAACTATTGCCAACAAAAGCCTTCATCAGCCAATTAACAAGGACAAGTGCATGTATGTGAACTTCTGCAATTAATCAAGATGGACTTCAAAGACATTGGTCATTAATCTTACAGTTCAAACACAATCGATGTTTAATCACTGACCCTTAACACTTAGTTTAATAATTTTAAACCATGATTTTACCAATACATAATTAATATTTACATTACATTCATAATGTTAGCCAGAGGGGAACTGGCCCCCACAGTGAGTCTGGTTTCTCCCAAGGTTATTTTTCTCCATTAATCTTCCATCTTAATCTTATGGAGTTTTGTGTTCCTTGCCACAGTCGCCTACAGCTTGCTCACTGGGGTTATTAATACAATTATCATTTAATTATTTTTAAACACTATTAAAAATCGTATTTTATCTAAATTACACAATGATGATTAATCGGCTTTATAGACATTACAGTTTTATCGTCTGTTAATGCTGATATTCTGTAAAGCTGCTTTGAAACGATGTGTGTTGTGAAAGGCGCTATACAAATAAAATTGACTTGACTTGACTTGTTAACAGCGCATGCGTCCAACTCACCAGATAAACATGCCCGTACATGTTCCCTGAGACACGTTTTAATTCGACAGTTATAATGCAGATATAACATTAAATAATGTACAGATAAATAACATGGGAGGATCATATGACATTTAGGCGATAGGATAATGTGCAAACATAATTATCAATGTAAACATTTAGACGGAATGCCACTATAGCAATCTTTACTCTCTCTCATAAACGTATTATGCAACAAAATATGCGAATGTACTTACAATTAGTTGCACGCACGCATCTAATCCACAAATTTCTTAGCTGGCAACACTTCTGACTAATTTAACTATTATTCACTATTAACAAGCACATCTACACATCCTTTCTCCATAATATCTTGTTTCCAACTCCCTGGAAAGTTTTGGAAAAGTCCAAATCACGAACAGAAGCGTGGGAGTTTGGAAGAGTCCATTTCTGAAGGGTGGCCTTTTTTTAACAATAAGGCTAGGCCAAATGAAAGAACCTGATATTGGAACGCTTCTCCCCCGAAAGCGAGACTCAGGAACTTCCTGTGTTATGGCAGAATTTCTATATGAAAATATGCTTCCATGAGATCGATCGTGACCAACCAATCATGATGTTGGATTTGAGACACGACTGTCTTGACTGTTAGCATCCAGAACTTGAACGCTTGACTGAGCGATTCAAGCCTCGAAGGTCTAAAATAGGACACAACCCCCATCCTTCTTGGGAACCAGGAAGTATCTGCTGTAGTAACCTGACTCTCACTCTGGAAGGGGAACATGGTCTATGGCACCTTTGACCAAGAGATTTTGCTGTTTTTTCCACAGTAGACATGCTTGTTCCGATTTCACGGTAGTGGGACTGGGGCCGGCAGCCCCTCCCCCCGAGTGTGGTGAGGAAGGAATTGCCCGAAGGCTTCGTCATGACTTTTTGTCTCCTGGAACCTGGTGATGACCGTTTTCACAGAGTCACCAAACAAGCCAGAAGGTGAAATCGGGGCATCAAGAATGAAGAATTTGTCCTTGTCCCTGATGCCCAACAGGTTCAGCCATAAGTGCCTCCCCGTGCTGACCAAAGCAGCCATAGACTGGGCAATGGTGCGAGCCGTCTGTTTGGTCGCCAGGAGAGACATATCCGTGGATCGACGAAGCTCTGAAAACGCCTCCTTGTCGACCTTACTGCCCACACTCAGGTCCTTCAACAGGTCCGCCTGGTATGCCTGCAAAACTGTCATAATATGCAGGGCAGCACCAGCCTGACCTTCTGCCTGATAAGCTTTCCCCACAAGCGTAGAGGTGGTCCTGCACGGCTTTGTGGGGAGAGTGGGTCTCTTTAGAGATGATGCAGAGCCAGGCGAGAGATAACCCGCAAGTGTCTCTTCTACACGCAGCATCATGAAATACACCTGTACCTCAGCACCCACAATAGTCGAATATGTCGACGTCGAAGGCATGAAGACACGGGAAGTATATGGTGTCCTCTATGAACGTGAAAGCTTGTCATGGAGGTCATCAAAGAAAGGAAGAGACTGATGTAGCGGTCCCTTCCTTTGGCCACCAGACAGAAATCTGACTTCCAACTTGGAGCGTTTGGGGATCTCTTGTTCGCGTGGCCAGTCTAGCAGTATTCTGGCCACCGCTCGAGTAACCACCTCATGCAATTCCTCAGCCGCTTTATTATCGAGCGAGGAATGCTCAGTGGTGGGTAGCTCAAAGTCGAAGACTCAAAAGATTCGGCGTCCCCGAATCTCATGAACCGAAGAGGCGCTGGAGCGCTTTAAGATCACGAGAAGGACCAACTGGATCTGGGGAGAGAGCGAGCGATTGGGAAGAACCCATCTCTCGCCCCTCGGCCAGATCCATACGAGAGCCCCACGATGGAAGAGCAGCATGCTCTTCCCCCAAACACACAAAACAAAACTGGTGTGTCTGTTTCAGCCATAGAGTGTAAACACGGGAACACACACTGCTTGCTTTGTTTATCAGTCTTTTTTTTTTTTGAAAGATAAAGGTTTCTATGCACTGCCTAACAAATTCTAACTCATAACAGAGGAAAATAGAAAGTTTTGACAGGGTTGAGAAGAACATCACACACAGAATGGTCTGAAGACAAAAGACCTGACGATACACCTGCAGAGCATCTATTTATAGCCCCTGTACCGGCGCATCCTGATGATGTCACCGGCGGAGGCTATAAATTCTAGTCAATTTCATTGACGTGTTGCACACATTCACAGCTGGTCACTCCTAAAGATGTTCCCAAAGCACTAAAAAAAAAGGACAGATGTTTTGAAACATTACATTTGTACACAGGAAATGAAATTTCATATTCTGATCATTTTTCCCCCCTAAATTTTTATATCGTTCTTTTTAAATATTTGTATTTGTAAGGAATATATCTTGAGTCATACTCCTCTGTTAAGTTGCCTGAAATCTGATGCATTTGATTTGGTTGTGTCTCCTCTCATTTAGCAGTAGATGGCAAGCTTGCATTGCAAAACAACCCTTATTCACCCCTGCTGTTTGCAATGTGACAGACAGTATAAAGTTTCTCCAGTCTAAGCATTATAATTTTATTTAATGGTGACACTGCAGAATATCTATAGAGTTAATGTGTTAATGTCACAAAAGATCAGAGAGCAAACCACTAGGACTTAGACTCTTTAGTATTTACCATTATTGACTTTTGAAACTACTATCCACCATCTCAAATATTACAGTATCATCTTACCCTTCATTAGCAGGACATGCTGTTTGAGAGAAGCCTCTACAAAGAAAGAATTTTGTCATTAGGAGATGGATGTCCCAGTGTCACTGGGGGCTGGGGAAACACATGTAGCTGATCATGGGCTACATTGTGACCTTGGTAATATTATATATTGATTTAATATAGCATGCTCTTGAGGGTTAGAATTGCAGTTGTGGCCTGTCAGAGGCAGAGACAAAAGGCTGGCTGGGGAATGCCCTCTATGATGAACTGGGACTGTCCAGGAATGTGTTTTATTGTAGTTCCATTCAGTTCAAATGAATACTCTTGGCAGCCCCCTCCCCCCTTTCCAGCTTTATGTTAAATTGAAAAATTTAGTGAAGTCGTTTACCACACGTCCTGCCATATTGTGCAATTAATCAGAGAATCAAAGCTGTTATTTTTCTTTTTTGGCCTTTACATTGAAACAGAAAGATTGCTGAAAAATGGAGACAAGTAGTGACAGGTGCTCATTCGGTGCGCTCATTTGCTGATGCAGAGAATTCTGTAGGGGACAAACTTACAAAGGCACACTATAATAATATGTCTGGGACAATTTCTCTGTCCATTTCTCTTACTTTCCATTTGAAGTATTTTTTATTTTATTTACACTAGCTTAAAAAGAAGAATGTATTTACATGTATGTAACCTATTCAAGTGGGTCATGCAGACTAATTTGTCTATATTAATGCATTCCCTCAGTCGACTGAGACAAGGATATCAGGTGTATTTTCTGGGAAATTAATGCAATTTTTATGCTTAGAGGTCACATGTGAAATAGTAGTAAATCAGCTTTGGCAATTTCCATGAATGAGAAGTTGTAACATTACCGTAAAAGTTCTACTGTGCATGAAAAAAACCTAAAATCATCAGAGTAAATGAAGGGAAAAACAAGGTTGACAGTTAACGGGAGTAGTAAGTGATTCCATTCTTATGATATATAATAACTAGCCTCCTTCTGGAACAAGGTATACACAGGACCAAAAGTAAGGTGATCAGCAAACTAAAAACACAAAGTGGCAATGACAGAATGCAAATTACATTCCAGTACAGGAGTGGTGGTGGCGTAGTGGGCTAAAGCACATAACTGTTAATCATAAGGTTGCTGGTTCGATCCCCACGGCCAACACCATTGAGTCCTTGAGCAAGGCACTTAACTCCAGGTTGCTCCAGGGGGATTGTCTCTGTAATAAGTGCACTGTAAGTTGCTTTAGAAAAAAGCATCTGCCAAATGCATAAATGTAAATGTGTTTAAAGGCATTTTGGTGCTGTTGGGTGAATGGTAGCAAAATAAAAAAAATTAAAAAACATATATAAATAAAAAAAACTCTGAAAGCCATTGCATGTGTGAATACCAAATGTGGTACATTTAGAAGAAATAAATATTTGTCTTGACAGGAACAATTATATATGCCATTGTAATTGAAAAATTATTCCATGCCAATTTAAAGGGTTAATTCACCCAAAAAATTAAAATCCTCTCATGTTTTACTTACCTTTAAGCCATAGCAGATGTGTATGTCTTTCTCTCTTCAGCATAACTGAAGTGAAGATTTTTATAAGCACATTTCAGCTCTTTTTGTCCATAAAATGCAAGTGAATGTGTGCCATTAGACTGCTGGCTATTTGATGGTCCAAAAGGCAAATAAAGGCAGTACAAAAGGAATCCACACAGCTCCAGTCAACCAATGAATGTCTTCTGATGCAAATCTATAGGTCTGTGTAAAACAAAAAAAGATCATCAAAAAGTTTTTAACTTTAAAAAAATTGCTGCCAGCGTTGTCGACGCATCAGTGACGTAAGTCACGCAAGAAGTCGGAAGCGCACGCTTCGTATACAACAGAGGAACGAACGTAATGCGAGAGTTAGGTAATTTCAAACAGAAATACAGTGCTGGCCGGAAGCAAAGATTTAACATAAAAAAAAATATATACTGATTTGTTTCCTACACCAACCTATCACCAGCCTTTTGGACCATCAAATAGCCAGCAGTCTAATGGCACCAATTCTCTTGCATTGTATGGACAAAAAGAGCTGAAATGTGCTTATAAAATCATACACATCTGGGATGGCTTATAGGTGAGTCAATCATGAGAGAATTTAAATTTGTGGGTGATCACTTCCTTGAAGTAACATGTCTATCAAAAAAGGTGTTACTTCTTGGTTGGGCAGACCTGGGTGTTTTTCATTGACTTGATTGACAGAAAATGCAAGGTGGAGATGTCAGAAAAGCAAGGAGTATCTGATTCTTATGAAGACTAACGATTTGTCCTCTGTGCTTACCATGACAGTTATGAGACACATTCCTTTCACATGAGCTTGGTCCAAGCAAATATCAGGCATTTACCCTGCCAAATGTGTAGTCAGCCCGTGCATCATTCCGACAGACACGCCAGCCTCATAAGGAAAACTGACAAACAACGGAAATGTCAGCGTAGGTAAATTTTGCTGAGCAAATATAGCCTGGAAGAGAAGAAATGTCAAAAGGGCAGAGTTGCCTTGCTCAATATTTAGATTGAGATCAAAAGATTTTTCCCTTAATTATTATATTTAATGTGTGTGATGGTGTCAGTGTGGGATGTGGGTGCACCTGTGTGTCTGAATGAGAGCTAGAGTGTGACACTGCTATGTGGTGGCGCAAAAGATCCTAGTCCTGAATAACCTTGTCCGACATGGAATTTTGGGAGTGGATCTTCAATTGATCATAAGAACACCTACGACCAGTCACCACATCTGTAAGACAAATGCACACCCAAAATTACCAATACATTAACTTTATACATTTTATTATACAAAAATATAAAGTTAATATATAGTCTTTATAGTATAAAGACTATAGATCATTTTAAGAAATTATTTTCAGAACATCTGGCTTTAAAGGTAAAGCTTATAATTGATGTGCCACTAGAATCACCAAATGGATTAATGATTGTTTTCAAACAGGTTTCCCAAACACTACCCCTCTCTTCTATTAAGCCCCACTCACAACGCAAACGACATTGTTGCTTGGTGTCGCTAGACTCCAAGTGATCTGTGTCACTGGTGGGCATTCCTAATGCTGTCACTTTAATTTTATTGGTGGACTGCACCTCCGTAAAACTAAGATATTATTATAATTTGAAAAGGGATAATTTCTATACAGTTCTAAAAATTAACAGTTTTAATGTAACATGCAGCAGTGCTTAATACATCATATACATCATGAACATGATGAACGATCTATCAATGTATAAATATAAATTTGGTTACAGACAAATGTTATAGAACAGTGAAATCACTCAAAGAAACTTTAAACATTTTCCATCTTGCCTGCTCTCAACCCCAGTGTCACGCACACTCACTACCTGAAAATGGGTGACTTACTTTTTTGACTCTCTTAGGTAGTCGCTCACAAATTTTGCCTTGTTCTGTGATTCACCGCCGGTGTGAATGGGGCTTAAGTCAGACAAACAGATAAACTCAACCCAAATTGGTTTAGCCAGTGTTGCTGTGTCAGATTGGTAAGAATGCTCTAAAAACAGAGAAATTCTTTGGTCTACAGAGTCAGAGTGTTTACACTTTTTAGCTAAAAGAAATTTCAATGGCTTACTAATATGTAGTTGTCTGTGCATATTAAGACTGGAGAGGATAAAGGGCTTTAACATCGAAAACACATTACACATCACCTTTAAATGTGAGTCATTTTTGTTTGTGATGTATTGGATTTACACTGACACCTAGAGGAAAGGATGCAGCATCATTCAAACGCTCAGTTTTCAGTTATTGTCGTCATTGTAGAAATTCACTATTCACAGTCAGTCATGATTAATTTAATCCTATTGTCCTGTTAATTTTTTGTAATTTATTGTGCTGTCCCGTACTTATTTTCAAAGTACCCGTTTTGTGAGAAAATGAAATCAAAAGTGCCTTTTACCCCTAGCAGCCATTTGCACCATTCTATCCTAAACGTGTGGTATTAGTATTTAAGCTCCAGACATGTCCATGCGACCATGCATTTCTCCCAAATTCTATTTATTTTTTTTACAACATTGTCAAGGGCAGTTATTTCCCAGATGGCCCCTGCTGAAGGAGAGATGACAGACAGATCAGACCATACGATCTGGGGCAGAATCCACTGAGTGCATCTGCAAACAATATTACACAAGCTGTGATACTAAAACACCAATCTCATGATTCATTTGATCTGAATGCAGTTTTTACTCAGCAAAAAAAGCACCAATAGCACTTGTAATGTTCACTTTGCTCATTAATTTATGTCAGTTTACTTAGAAATTGTAGTGATGTATTTTTACAGGTGCATTGATATATTCATACCTCAAGCAACAAAGACTTTTTCAAGAAATAGAGTTGGCATGTTGTCATGTGGAAATTCAATTTAACAAATAAAACATAATTGTGTTCTGTGCAAGTATGAACACCTGAGCCAAGAAGCATTCAAACTATGAATGTCTCCAATGTTTAACTTCAGAGCTCAACGCGTTTGACAGAGAACATGAACAGACACAACCTCGGGATTGTCTTAATTGATGGTACACTCAAGCTTCAGTGGCAATGATAACATTAAAACAAGTACCTGAGAGAAAGAGTTCAGGGTAAAAGACAGTGGCCTTGTTCAGATGAACACAAAGCCCAAACTGCCATGGAAGAATGCTTCCCTAAGTCGGGAAAAGACCACCCTGGTAGAGGCTCCGTTTTAGTAGTAAATCCGGGCCATTAGTTTTAATGCCAGTCAATGCCTCAGACATCCCCAGCCTAAAGCTCAATGCAGCAAACCCGGATCCAGTGACAAAGTCCTGGTTGTTCTAGCAAGGGAACCCCCTTATCAAACATGCCTGGAAGGGTTAGAAAAGGTCAGCAATACTGAAGTTGCACACCTCCCTGCCTGAAGTTGGCTGATATAAATTGGATTAGCTGAGCCTGTTTGGTATTTTAGGGAGTTTGACAGTAAGTCATAATTATATGACTGTTGAAATTATTATATATTTACTTTATATAAAATGATCCTGTCACTCTTATAGGGGTTGTGATATGTGTCAAAAGGCTTAAGACAATGCTGGAGTTTGTCATGATGAATGGCTAGTGCTACTGTAGACGATTTGAGGTTATGTTGTGTAATAGCTCTTAAGGAATGGCCATGTAAACACCACCCACAGGGAGGGTTTGCGTTTTTGTTTGTGGAGCAATTATGCAATTGCAGTGTTAAGACACTTCGTCTGGCTTATAAATGGGTGGACATGCCTCAGCACCCATGATTCAAGAGCTGACTCAATCTGTACTTGTTTTTTATTGACTAAATTAACATGCTAAGGAGAGATCATCTAATTTTTTTGTTGCCGTCCACCCAGAAGAGTTACACAAAAAGAGAGCACTAGAGTGTGCTACAACACTCTCAGTCTACCTCCCACACGACAGAGTTACAAATGCTGCAAATTACATTTAGTATTATCCTCTCTGTTTCCTTCAGTTAAGCCTGGCCTTAGGTTCAATTGCTCATTGGCTTAAATCCTTCAACATTTGCTGCTTGGAGATTTCCAATGGATTTGTCATTTTATCTGTTGATCTACAAATCTACAACCTCAAGATCTACTTTTTTTTTTTCCTTATTTCTTTTTTAAAATACAGCAGAAGACACAGTATGCAAAAACAGACGCTTTTACTATATCTATTTAAGCTCGATTTTGTGCGTTTTTGCATTGCGCTAGTGTCAGACCGCAATTCATTACACACCACAAGTACACGTTGCATTCACATTGTTGCCGAAAGGGGTGCTATAGTGGGCATAAGTGTGAACTGTCTTCTTTAATGGTAAGCTTTCTCGTGCCACACAACTGTATTGGCAGAGCAACAGTTTGAAATGAATATTGCTGAATAGCACAGACTTATGAAGTTAACTCTATCACTCCATTGAGGCTGAGGTTTGTTACCAGAGACTATTTAGCATAGTTAACACTTAAAATGAATGGGAAAAATTTTAATGCCCAATGGTCAAAAGATGTAGAAAGGAAGTCCTGCCTTGCAGGTAATAGAGCCAATCACCTTTTTGATACAAACATAATCTGACAATGAACTTGTGAACACACATGCGCAATAACTATACAAGCCAGGGAAATTGCATTTTCTAGCATAATCAGAGGTAAAGAAGCTCATTTTATGATTCCAGTATTGTCAGATTTTACTGCTGATTTGAAATTTGTTTTTTGATCGTAATCTTGACCAGCCGTTTAAGAGATTTTGGGGTTTTTCCCCATTCAAGTAGTTAAAGGAGATGCTCTTGCATGCCGCTTGTTTACATAGCTGCCCGAGAGCATTCCAAAGATGGCCGCCAGTGGACTGACTTGCTAGAAAGACTTTGTCATCACCATGGAAACACATGTGTTAAGTGTGTTCATGCAATGCATTAACCAAATGCATGAGTCTGCATATATGCACTTGCGTGATGTATATTTCTCTCCTTTTAAAGTCAGTTTAAACAGTATACGTTTTTGTGTCCGTCAAGCATTCTTGTGTTTTTCAAATGAAAGTTCACATGCACAAGAAGTATGCCTTTGACAATTGCAATGGGTATTTTATTTTTTCAGCATCTTGTGCCATGAGCAAGGCTATTGTTAAAATTTCCTTTTACAATGCCCAGGACACTTTTTACTAAATTATCTCATTAAGCGCTTTTCCATCCGTACTGGTGGTTCACGGTTCATACCTGGTCACTTGTCAATTGCCAGTGTAGTTAATACAAGTAAATAAAAATAAGTGTATGTTAGAGTATCTTTATATTAGATTTTATGAGGATGGTTTTCTAGTACAACAATTTTGTTACATTTCATTGTGCTGCATCTAGCTGTTTGTGAACGCAAAAAAGCGCCATTTGTAAATGCCTCCTAAGAAAACAACTTTTTAAGATTAAAAGTTTTAAATGGAAGGTCAACTCTTGTTGAAATTGAGGGGGACAGTGTTACTTTAGCTCAAACTTGAGAAGAGCGTTTATTGAATACGAACGTTTGCCTATGGGGAGGAATGTGTGTGTTTAAACCTCGTACTGTGAGTGCCTTTTAAAGCTCTATCCATTTAACAAATATCGAACGCTTCTCCTCAGGTGGTCGGAAACCTTTCCCGCTTGTGCTTGCGTACACTTTAAAATCCCTAAGAGCAAATATAAGCAGCAGCAGATTTGCTTAATATCAACTCAGCCGCAAAACACACACCCATGAAATGTCACCATGGTCCCCAGGTACAAAGTCAAAATATTAAAAAGTCAAGCAAGCAGGGTGTGAGGCATTTTTAAGTTTGAAAATTTGGTCTACATATATGTTCCTGCAATGGATTACTCACAGCTATCTCATGAGGTGACTCATTTTGAATGGATGACATAAAAGAAGAAAAAAAAAAAGAAAAAAAAAAACTCTGCTTAATTCACAATATTTGAGGTTTAGATAATTTAAGTGGCCCTAGTGTGCACAGCATCAGTAATGAGACACTAAATGGAGACCTCCTCAGATGGCGTCTAATAAAGCAGCCATAGTTAATCTTTTAAACAAACATTCATACTTAACTAACAAGGCTACTTGCTGTCACATCATACATAATGCATATTTTCCACCATGCCGAAGCCCAAGTTTGACTTTCAATGTGCCTTAGAGTTCAGTTCATATACAAACACATCGCTTTCTTCCCTCCCTCCTTCTCTTCTTGGGTAACTTTAATTAGCAGGGGTCTCAGATAGCGTCTCTCACAAGGGGAGATGGGCTAAAATCTAAAAACAAACAGAGCCACACTGGCTTCCCGTTCTCTCTCTTTTCATCTCCTCAGGGCTGGCCTGTGCAGCCAGTGGCACAGAGCGGCAGAAGGGGGCCACACATGGTGTAAGTAAACACTCATAATTGCATTAGATCCCCCTCTGTGAATATGTAATGCCTCCTCAATGCCAGTGTGCTAGAGGGCAGATATTTCACTTTTCTCTTGTAGTCAGTATGAAGACCTTCCTCTTGCATGAGAACTTTATTTACCTGTTGGCACAACAAATATTTAAAATTTGCAAAAATTGTAAGGAAAATCTGAAAGGTACAAGGTCAATTCAGAAGGGGTGTACATTATATTATAGGCTCTCTGACTCGATAAACTAATAATTTCCATAGATGCAAAACTGTCCGAGGAGCGCAGCAATTTTGAAAGTAAAAAAAAAAATTGTCATCTTAAAGTTAAAGGAATAGTTATTGAAAATGTTGTCATTATTTACAGTTTTTCTCAATCGATTTTACGCATTTCTCTAAAGTCAGGTCACTGCTCTCAATACAATTAATTCAGCCATCTGAACACTTTATAATTGTCCTAAACAGATTGTTTATTTGTCTTGATTTTCCTAATTTTCTCAAATATAAATCTCTCTGATCTAAAATTCATGCTTTTAAAACAATTATCACAACAACAAAATTAAAGTCATACTCTCAAACGCACATGTCAGGTTGTCAAATGCCTTCATATTGATTTCTGCTGTGTTAGTAATGCACACAGCAAAGAAAATGCAATTTACTAAAATTTTCACACAACTGTCATGACTTTTCTATCTATAAAATGGGTCAAATATGAAAATTCAGAGCAAACAAACAACAAGGAAGAAGAAGAATTAGACGAAGAAGAGCAACATGAAGAAGAGGTGCAAAATGAAAAGAGGTAGAGTGGGTAAAAGAAGAGAAAATTTGAGGAAGAAAAGATGAGAAAAGGGGAAGGTTTTCTCAATTATTTCAGGGGTGAGCACTGCATTGAAAGAGTTGAGGAAAGACCAAATGGAGATGGTATTATGATGGTGAGAAAAGGCTCAAATGATCTGATAGTTCCTCTCATTTATTATATAATGACTCATGAACTGTCTGAGACACACAAAGTGTTTGGCCTAATGTGAGCAGATCTACAGTGACTTCAGTCTCAACAAAAAAGAAGAAGAGGGAGAAATGCCATTCCTCTGCATGCCAGTCAATCAATGTCCACAATTACTGTGCCATCTGTGCTTATAGTACTGCCTTAGGTCCATACAATGTAGCAAGACTGCTATTTAAAAAAAAAATAATCATTTTATGTTTGTTTTTTTGTTTGTTTGTTTTTTACAGTAAACCTCTTCATCATCCTTCCAGAGGAAGAGCAAGAACAACAAGAAATATAGAGGCATTTTATGAAAACAGATGGAAAAAGGTCTTTATTGTGTATTTTTATGATAAATCAATCATATAGTTGTGTGTCTACAGCTGAAAAGTTTATGAATTCAATAGAGAACATATCTATGGTTTTGATGTTAATATTTAGTTTTAATAAATGTATTATCAGGAAAGAATATGGTGCTTCATTATGTAGTGAAATTGAATTATTTTGCCAAACGGAGTGTCTGTTTCATCCGCTGTGTGAATTGTTTTGAGAGCACTGATTATAGTTTGGAGAAATGTATAAAATCGACAAAAAATGTAACACCCTTATGTTATTCCAAACCTGTATGTTTTCCATATATGATACTTCATGTGGTGACCATGCCAGTCGAGCTTCAAAAAAGGCACAGAAAAACTATTTTGCTTAAGTCATATAATATTTTTTTGTAAGAAACAGACCAAGAGTGATTATTCACTGATAATCTTCCCCTCCACCAAAAGCGTCTTCCAGATTCCAAAATGGCACATCAATATCATTGTCGAACGGTTTTCTTAAATATAACGTGTGTTGTTTTGTCCTTTTTGAAGCTTTTCAGATGTGGTAACTATTAACTGTAAAATGTATGGGAAGAATTTTAATTTTGGGGGGTAAAATATTCCATTAAAATTAGAAAACAGGTGTAGATGCAGTCTTGTCAGAAAGGGAAAATTCGAAGTCAACACCCATCCAAGCTGAGATTCCTCATCAAAACAGAAAGCTGATAAGGGCATGAAAAGCATGGGGCTGCATTTGTGAGACTGAGAGGTTTATGTCACAAAAGATAAACATGCCCCATATCCTCTCTGTGATAGGGGCTTTATTGGGTCCTCTGTAACTCAGTGTGGAAAGCCGAGCTTATAGTGCTTTTAGGAAAAGCTCAAATACAGCTTCCATGACACTAAATACATGAATTTGTCTTGATTTGAAGACCTCTGTGTTTTTCAGTCTCTTTATCAGGCACTTGCACACAGACATCAAAGAGGATTAGCACCTGCCCTTTTTCTTCCTCAAGAGATGGGGTGCTTTTTTAATTTTTTAAATAAATTAATAAATATATATTCCTGTTTGCACACAGCGTCCCTGTCAAACAAATATACTTATTGGAAGAAAAAAAATCTAAATATCAGGTCGGGAGATGAGACTTTGTCGAGTTCCGATGCTCTCTCACTCCCTCTCTCTCTCCCTCAGTGTCTCCACGCAGCAGTGCAGCACACATCGGCGCATCAAACACACACAGGCAGACATGCAGGCAGCAGTCCCTCCCAACTCCTATCCCAGTTGTGTTTTTCTTGGGTAGTGTGGAGGTGAGTGGTGATGAACAAAAGACTAAGCTACCAGTGCCTCAACTTTACAGCTAATTAGCCAAAAGACAAATATAGTAAACTTGTGTCATGCTAACATGCATGACACATGAGCTACTAGCTAATGAGTTAGCTAAAGTTTAGCTAAGGCAACATATCATGGCCATACAGGCTAATGTACTGTACTTAATGGAGATACTACAGGTGAATACAGTAAAATTTGTGTCTAATAACATCATCACAATTGCCACATTGATATGCAAATAAGGCATTAACTAATTAGAATGTGCTAATTTGCATACAATTGACGAGGCACTGCAGATGAATAGGATAAACAAAATAACTAAAGCATATCACCACATAACTTCCCCAGTTAATGACTTACATCAACAATCTTTTCCCATGAAATGTTATGTTTAAATATGCAGATTAACTTGTTTTGGTTAATTTAGAAGAAATCTACAGATGCAAACAGACACATAAACAGCCTTAAAACAAACACATCTAAATGTGTATTTTGGAAGTTTGCTTTCCATTAGATTAAAATAAGGAAGACATGGAAGCAAAATAGTCCAACATCTCAAAATTGACCACTCCATGAAAAAAGTGTCCTGCCTTAAACAGTAACTTCATCGTTTTGATCATAGGCTCCTCATCTAATAACTATCCATTCAGCAAAAAAAAACAAAAAACAAAAAAACACTTGAGTCCCTGTCCCCCAAAATGTCTGTGCATGTCCCTGCTCTTTATTAAACTGATAAGAGGAGTTATCAACATAACATGAAATGGGGAAATTCTCTAAAAATGTAAAAGCATCAACCTGTCATTAAAAGCATTGTTTACTTGTAAGTGCTTTCTGCGTTACGCTTTCTGATTCACTAAAGAAAGTATGCAAATCAAGTAACAGCATTTACAAATGAATTGAATTTGCTCTTTAAAATGTCAAAAGAGCTCTCAACAACACTGTGCATCTGGATATATGCCCGGTTATATACTCTTCACCATCATCTGCCGTCATCAACAGAAATTGTATAAAACATTTTTTTTACATAAAATTTGGTTTACCACCTGCTTTGCACATAACAAAATGACAATAGGTTAATGTAAATATGGTCTAGAGCTAATTCACTAAATGTCGTGTCTGATTACACTGGAATGAGGGTGCTTTGTAGTAAAAAAGACTACAAAAAGGTTTTTGATCAAACTGATTAGTGAATTAAGCCACAGTATCTGTATTTAGCCTTTTAGTTATTATAATTTAAAATGTAGAGTTATAACTGCCCTGGATTGATCTTGAGATAACTCAATTACCCAAGTTTTTGTTGGCTGAACTTCTAGTAAATTTTTGAACTTAGAAAAACTATTTAGCTGAAATCAAAAAGTCAAGAGTCAATCATAAGTCAAGGGAAATATGCTTGCTTTTATTTATGCTGTTGGTTAGTGTTTGTTAAAACTTTCAGTTATTTGTCATGCAACAATAATTAAAAGCTCATGTTTTTACACAATTGTGTGTTTGATGATTGACTTCATCTTTGTGATTCGTGTGTAATGTGTTGAGATCTATGTGTCTCCTGGACAAGCTTGAGACTAAATCTGATTGAGAGATCAGATGTTGATAGATGACCATTAACCATCATATGGCCATTTATTAAACCTCTGAAAATTGGATAGCTCTACTACTAATTTATAGTTATGAATAATATTAAATGATAATATAGGTCATTGAAATCTATATTTAGTTTAATTGATTTAAAATGAAGTTAATTGAGCTTGAACGTCTAGTTAACTTAAAAGTACATCAAGCTTATAAAAAAAGTTTTACAGATTTTTCAACTTTCTGTTCTGTTTTAACAACTTTCCCTCTAAAGTTGGCAACTCAAAATTTTAAGGCACAAACACTCTATTTTTTAAATTGAAACAAGACTTTTTTTAACAGTTTTCAGAGTTTCTTGTCATTTGAAATATTAATGTGAAAGTGAACATTTTCCTAAACCTGTTTTGGGCATGACATTGACAACTATTTCCATATTATTATTACAACTATCAAATTGACTCTTCTGTCCATATTATAATCAAATGATCAGTCAATAGAATGCTTTAAAGGTGGGACTCATGAGTCTCTTATTATTCTAGATGTGTGATTGAGTTACCCACCCATCCTATTAGGAGCTCAGTTGGATTTGAGTTCTAATCCAGCCACACTAGCCCCGAAGGCAACTCCCACCCTGCATTGCCCACACATCTGCCCCAACAGGCCACATCATCAGAAGAGCTCAAAGCTCACCTGGTGAGATCCAGCCCCCAAAAACATATGAAATGTCTTTTGTCAATCAAAAAGAGTTGTGATGAGGTCAAAGATACATGTTTGGCAAGACAGTTTTTACAAGTTGATGTGTGGTTATCATTTGTTGTCAATGTTTACCTTAAGGCCTATTGAGTGTCTCAAACTTGAGCCAAACTGTTTCTTTGTGTTGGTTAGAAACTGTACGTCTGTTGCTCTGGCAACACCGAAGAGCTACAGTCCAGCTGGAACATGGAATTAAGATAATTGTATGTGGGTGGCCGGCGGTGAACATGTCTTTTGGATGGCTTACATAATGGAAGTTCTTCAAGCACCTCAGCCCTAAAGCCACCCACAGTGAGGTGTGCTTAATTGCTATTGCACAAGGTGTAAATTACCTGAGTAACAGGTAAACTCTTGTGGAGTCATTCAGAAATTGTCATGATCCTGTTCTGTCTGCCCTTTGGTCTCTGTCTGTTTTCTGTGTTTCTGTGTCTCTGTGTGTGTGTGTGTGTGTGTGTGTGTGTGTGTGTGTAATTGGCTGTTTCTATGCTTCCCTCTCCTCATTTGCCTTGTCACTCTCCCTAGTCATTGTTATGTTAATTGCCTTCACCTGTTCCTCATGTGCCTTGCCTGCATATTTGCCCTCTTCCCTCTATTTGTCAGAATGCTTTGTGAGTTTGTTTTACTAGTCAGTCTCTTTTCACTTTCTGTTCTTAGTTATCATACTTTTTCTAGTTTATATTTTTGATTAGTTTTTTCTCCCCCATCAGAGTTTTGTGTTACCTGTTCTGTTTTCATTTGTTTTAATACAATTATTTTTTAATAAAATAATTTTTTAAACATTCCTGACTCATTCCGTGACTTAAATATAACAACCAATTACTAAAGAGGGGCCAATCCTTTGAAAACAACAAAACTAATAAATTAGAGGATAGGTAGATAGACAGACATATACAGACAGATTTGATGTTTACTTTTGCTCTGCACTGCTAAAAACCTGATAGGTGTTGTCATTTCTTTAGACCACAAGGGGGCCTGAAAGTGCAGAAAATCAAGTATACAGCCTGTGGAGTAGCTATTCCCATGGAGTCATAATGAAAATATTGTCTGTGGGAATCAATGGACGAGAAATGATAGACAGAGATTAAGACAATAGAGAGAATGTTGCTCTTGAAAATATATGTTGTACTATAGTGGTGGAAATATACAAGAACCAAGTGTGTTAGAGCCCTGTGAAGGATTCGTTCAATTTTCCAGAGCTTAGGACTTCGGAATAACAGAATAAAAAAGATTATTTTGTGCTTATAGCCATATGTGTATGTGCGGTTGTGTGAAAAGTGAAATATGGTGTGTTATTATTTTTACCCTGATTCGGTTCCAACTTTTGACAGGACTATAATGTCAGCCAAACTACCCAGATGGAGTTTACCGCACAAACAATGGGAAAAGTAAATGTCAAACACAAAAGTGCAAGCAATCAGTGTGAGTGACTGCTTCACGTTTACAGTAATCTCGAAAATGCCTGTTCTACCCGTTTGCATGTGCAGTGTTCAGTGGAGGAGTGTCAAAGAGGACGTTTATCATGTTCCAGCAGTCCAGTATTCAGGCTTTGAAATTCTGTCACTTCACAGTGAGTTACAGGGTCTGTGAATTATATTTTCATGCTAGAGGTAAGATATGCTTAAAAATCTTCATCCTGGAAAAAAATATCATAAACTTTTATGACACAGAGGCGTGGGTTCAATGAAACCACAATAAATCTCCCATCATTCTGAACCAAAAAACAGCACCATGCCTTCACCAGATGACTCCATAAGGGATGTGTGCTCGTACTGACGGGCCCCTAGGTAATACACGAAAGGCCTTTGCTTTTTTTTTCACTTTCTTTTCTTTCCTTTTCTGTTTTGGTCTTTTGTCTTTTACCTGTAGATGATGTGAAGGACAAAGATTTGCATTCAGGCCAGAAAAGTTGCATTAATTGGGTCCTTATTGCTGGAACCAATAAGAATATATGTTTCTTCAAAATCCACTATGAGTCAAATTTATTTGAAATGACTACCTAAAGCCATGGCTTCAAATAATTACAATGATAGTGATTATTTCAAGTAAGAAATGTTCATTGATCAACAGTCATTGGGTTCATTGGGTGTTTCTTCAACTTCGGGCCATTTCATGTCCCAGGGGTTTATGTTTGATTGAAACAAACACATATCTTTCACTTGTTATATGAATTCGGAAACATTACCAGACCTTCGTCATTTATGTTTGGCCCTTTCAAATGGGTTTTACAGTATGTAGATTTTACAGTTTTAGCCTTGTCTCAGACCTAGACATTTAATATTCAACTATTAAAAATTCAAATGATTACATCTGTATAATCTTAGCAAAGAGTGAAATAAACATAACTATTTCAATATTTATTTTGTGAAAATTAGTTCTATAAATGTAAAAAATAATAAAAATACGACTGTGCCGTAGTTGTGGCATCATTATCCACAACTGTTTTTCAAGGAGCAAGAAAAATCTGTATATATAATCTATATAATAATGGGTCTCTAATCAAATCTCTGCTCATTTAACTGTGATTTAACAAGGTAACCTGACAATTTACTCAAAATGCATTTTTTTTTTCATATAACATGGTTTTACCAGTCAAAGGACCACGAGTTCAAAGGCAATTCTTTTTAAATCACTGCAGGCCCACATGATAATATTATACTATTTACAGACAAGATCCTGTTTAGCCAACAATCAGTTTGTGACTCAGTGGCAGACAGTCCTTTAATTTGTGCTACACCTGCTCCAATGCTTTAGCTCCTCTCAAGTACTAATGACTTCATCTGAAGCTTACAGACAAAACTCACATTTAAGCAATGAACCTGTGAATTAGGAAGTGAATTATGAAAGCAGAGGTCCCATATTTTCCTTTACCATTGTAAGCTTTTGGTGAGAGGTTATTTTAAAGAGCATGAATAAGCCAGATTGCCATGGTGGAGGAACCTGACCTTTCTCCCTGTCACACACTCATCGACGACCCCTCCTCATGCGTTTGTCTGCCACAAAGGCTAACAAATCTTGTTTTGATGCAGGGTGAGTAAGTACACATACCACAGCCAGGAATAAGGGAGGGAGTGTGTTTGAACATAGGCAATGTTGAAGCATATTATGACCGACATCTGATATGAAACATGCATATGGGGCAACAAAATGTAAAAGCAAAATGACGTGGGATTCCTCACATTGTCAATTTGTTAAAACGATGGCCTTTTCGACTTGCGCACAGAGCGTCGCCTCATTGAAGAAAAACCCAGGGCTTTAGCTACGGTTACAGTTCCCCTCTGTCAGATTACAATGCTCTGATTCCATATCCAAGGTTTATCTTTTGCAAATAACTGTGAAATTGCTTGGCACAAAGTCCTTTCACTCAATAAGCTTTAAATAAGATGTCAAGTGTGGCTTCAGTTTGTGGCTAGCTAGCTGGTTGGCAGGGCCGACTGAATTTGAACAGGGATTCCACTGAGGTCTGCTGGCTGGAGACTCTAAACACTCTCAAAACAGATTAGTCGGGACCCTCGGACTCACTAATGCATTCTGGCCACGGACGCCTCACCTCGTCCATCTCACAACACAGAGAATGGTGGAACAATTATAGACATTTTAGGAATATTTTTATTTGCACTTCAAAAAACACAGCTTGTTGCTTTATTTTGGTACACATATTTAGATAGTAGGAGCTGTTTTTCTGCATTGGTGTATCATCAGGCTGTTTTCCATGAAAATGTTTTGAACCAAAGGTCCAAATAGCAGTTACATAACCATGTGTTTTTGCAGCATGCATTCTATAGCATTTACATGAACTGTGTAGCCTGATCTGTTGCTTTTGCTAATTCTCTTATCAGCAAGCTTAGAACTCTTCAAGTGAACCCCCCTTTCGCTGAAGAATGTCAATCAGCCCGCATCCATTATGATATACAAATTGTAATGTATCTGAAGAGTCTTCAGTTTGTATGATTATTGTAAGGCAAGGGAAATAAACTGTTTTATATGTATGTTTTATTTAAGCCAGAAATAAAAAATTAAAAATAAAGATAATGAACTCACACGTGTGACAATCGTGATGAATTTATCAAAATGTGTATTACAATTGTTACAGTAATATTAAATATGTAACAGTAAATACATAAAACAATAATATTCATAATAAAATAGTATTATATCAAATATTAAACAAAAAATAGCAATAATAATAACATATTATTAATATTTAATAATAAAAAATTATAATAATATACAGTATATATACAATACGCCATTGTCTTCATATATATATATATATATATATATATATATATATATATATATATATATATATATATATATATATATATATATATATATATATGTAACACTATCCAAAAAGATTAGCATTGATTAGCATTAGTTAATGCATCAGGTATCATGGACACACATATATATATATATTACAGTATATATACACAATACGCCATTGTCTTCATATATATATATATATATATATATATATATATATATATATATATATATATATATATATATATATATATGTAACACTATCCAAAAAGATTAGCATTGATTAGCATTAGTTAATGCATCAGGTATCATGGACACACACATATATATATATTACAGTATATATACACAATACGCCATTGTCTTCATATATATATATATATATATATATATATATATATATATATATATATATATGTAACACTATCCAAAAAGATTAGCATTGATTAGCATTAGTTAATGCATCAGGTATCATGGACACAAAATGTACTATATATTTGTAAAACATTTATTAATTAACACTTTGTTAGGGTTAGTTACTAAAAATAAAATTGTTCATTGTTAGTTCATGTTATTTCAATAACTAATGTTAACTAATAAAACTTTTAATTTGAAAAATGTAGTAGTATATGTTAAAATTAATATTACAGTAACTAAGGTAAATAAATGCAGTACAATTCTTGTTCATTGTTAGTTCATGTTAACTAATGTTAACAAATGGAACCTTATTCTAAAATGTTACCACATGTATTTACAGTATATAAATCTATACACTGTATATGAAGAAAATGTAATGTTCATCTTGCTATTATACAATGTACCCTTTAGTGATTAGATTAAGATAATAATAATATCAATAATTAATGTAAATGCATTACATTTTTATAACAATTTGTTCTTTTACATTTCAAGTTTTATATTTTTCTAGCCCTGCTCTGTGTGTAAATGTGCAAATATAAAATATAATGTATGAAATAAATTCTTGAAATAATACTGAATATTTAAAGTTACTTTGTGGAATCAGAGTGAGATCAAAGAGTGACAATGTAAAGGATTTTTAAATTCTTTAAAGGAGCTCCTTAAATTCAGGAATTATATTTAAAAATAATTTGGGTTAGTAGTAGTATTTAGATATTTTACAATTTTTTTTTAATTTTGTACATTACATTACAAAATTACATTACACAATGGATTTTAGGACGTAGTTCTGATCTCTAATGAAATGTAGCCACAAAATCACATTCTCTCTCACACACACATTCACGCAGTATCTACCCCAAACAAAACAGAGCAGAGGATGATCAGTGATCCTTGATAAGCCACATTCAATCACTCCTAAATGGGTCTCGCTTCCTAGCAGAGGATCTGAGGAAACCTTTAAGTCACAAGCTAATTCTTGTTTCACTTGTCTGAGAGAGAAATAAAAGAAACCTCTATTGCGCTACAACTTAATGCCAGACATGATCATGCTGAGAGGCCAGGGTGGAATCAATCCACAGCACAGACACCAGGCCTGAGCTTTTGCTCTCTATTTGTTTCTCCCATTCTCTGTTCCTCCAGCTATTTTGCAGTTTGCCAAATCATGTACAAACCAAAACAGTACAAACCTTTCACAAACGCACATACACACCCACTCAAGTCAGGTTACCACATGCACACAGCGAAAGACAATGTGAAAAATGACATTTGCTTAAAGCACCCAACCCCCAGCACATACACAGACCACCAAGACCCACATGACCCACACACACACACACACACACACACACACACACACACACACACACACACACACACACACACACACACACACACACACACACACACACACACTCTCTCTAATCCAATCAATGAGGCCTTAGCAGTCTAATAAAGTGCTGCTCTCATGCTGCAACTTTATCCCTGCAGCTGTGCTGGACTGTTCTATGGCCAGACCGGGCTCTGCCTCTTTCCTCTGATCACACATTTCAATATCAATAGAGCCAATAAGGGGGTGGATTAGGGGCTGGTTACTCTGTAAATCCTGGGCCGGCTTTGATGCCCCTGCCGGGTTTGGCCGCCCAGGCCTGGGCCCAGGCCCCTAGTCAAACGGGCAGCCGGTTCTGCCACCTGGCTCAGCCTACTCATTCTGTTTGCTCCTATGCGCTGCTCAAACATGGCATGGCTTGCAAGGCTGCACCGGGCACCAGATGGCGCCGTGCTAGCTTTGCCCGAACTAGCAGGTGGAGGCGGAGCATGCGGTGCTGGCTGACACTGGCACACATGGTGCAGGCACATAGCTCTGCCAACCTAAGGATGGCAAAAAGAATAGCAAAAATGTCTGTGCCATAGTAAACTACTGTTCCTACATATACACACATAAACACCAGGGGTGTCTTTACTCCCCCATTCCCACAACATCTGATTCCTAATGCTTTCCATCCTCTTATGGCTGGCTGTGCTTTGTGTGTGTGAGACAGAGCTGTCGCTGATTAATATTTGTTTTACTTCTTTCGGGACAGAGGAGAACACAGCTGATCCTGGGAGACATCCTAATCCCCTAAAGATCCTCTGCCAACAGGGGGCTTAATTTCATTTCCACCGGGGGTCAAAATGTCTGTTTTAGGCAGGCAGAGCAAACCTTCAAGTTTTAGAGCCTAAAAGTGGCGAGTAAATAGGAAATTAAAGTTGTACATGGTTGCAGAAAATTTCCACAAATGTTTGGGATTTTCAAGTAAACTTTTAAATTAAACTAAAGAGTTTGGTCCTGGAAGAGCCTAGGTTTTCAATCTGATTTTAACCGCATGTTCTCTTGTCTGTTATTGAGACAACTGAAGGAAGGAACAACAGAATTATTGTTGCTCAGGAGGGGATTTTAAATGTGTCATGGATTCGAATGCTCTCTCTCTCTCTTTCTGTCTTGCTCACACACACACACACACACACACACACACACACACACACACACACACACACACACACACACACACACAATGTGCCATTATAAACTGAGATGAATATGACAGGTGTAGTTTGGGTATATATGAAAAAAACAAAGGTTGCGCTGTGTAATGTTTCACTGGTTGTAAAAACACAGCTGTTTTAAGTCATACTAACTCTTGACAGTTTGTCTCCCTTGAACAAGTGTTTTAAAGTGCAGCAGCAACACAGTGTAAAGTGCTGGTTATTATTGTTAATCAAATGTTATGACAGCATATTAACAAAAGTCACATTCACAACAAGCATTTTGTAAACTGAGACAGTGACACATAATTAAAGCCACATTCACAATCTCATTTAAAGGATTTATTTACAGTTGAAGTAAAAAAAAAAAAACTGTAAATTATGCATAATGTGTCCATGCACGTTTTTGTATCAACATAAAACATTTATATTAATGTATAAGGGAAAGTGTTTATCTTGTATATTTTATTAATGCATGAGGGAAAGTGTTCATTTTCGGTTCTGTCTTTTTGTCATAGTTTTATTTTAGTTGGTCCAGCAGTGTGACAATTAATTTGTAAGAGTACAAATATTGCATTCATAAAAGCTAATAAATATAAAGTAATTTGCAAAATGCAGTTTACAATATGTTTAGATTAAGTATACACAGAACAGGACATGCCATCTTCCCAAAAATATTTAATGATACTACTCATTGACAGTTCTGTGTGTAAATAATTCTGTTTTCAGATAACAAACTGAAAACTAGATGCATTTGTTGTTATTAACACACTTTTTTAAGCTTTGAAATGTTAGTGTAAAAATAATGATAATAATAATAATACAATGGTTTCAATATACTGCATTGTTTTTTTATATAAATGTATTTTTATATAAAATAAAAATATATAAATAAATAAAGTTTCTATAATACATTTAAAAAGTTTAATAATTCTGTCATAACACACACAAATGATTATATCCAGGAACCATTTGTGTGGGTTATGACCTATTTGATTGTACTGGACCATTACTGTCTCGCTGGATCTGTAGTGGAGAATGAAGACAATAAACATGAATTAATTATGTATTGTAGTCTGGTTTAAATTGGTTTGGATCCAAAAGATATTACACAGGTGTTGAGCTAAGTAGTACATTGCTGCAAGCTTTGCTTGAGAATATATTTTTTTCCCATGTATTTGTTGTTATACAGACAATGTGTTTGCAGATGATCTACAACATGTAAGTATTACAAGTTAGACAAATACATATATTTTTTACTTTGTTTTCTCTAAAAAATCTGGGTTCAGTCAACAAGATTTCATAAACACAATTAATATTATTTTCCTCGCGCACAGAAAATGCATTAGATGACCCTCATGTAATTTATGCATTTCAAGTAGCCAGGCCATTTGTAATAAAATGACACTGTTTGAAAATGTAGTTCCATTTCACAAACACCTTTTCTAAATGCAGGTCAGTAAATCCAGAATGATCTCTTAACTTACAGTACTGACTGCAGTGTTCTGCTGATAGCTTTGGCTTTTAATGTGCTTATTTATATTTATGGTGGACTGTTCTTAACCCAGCAAATCAAACGTGATGTCAGGAATGACCTGGCTTACTGAATGTGTGACTACAAGTCTAATGTGTGTTTGAGTGTGTGGTGCCTGACACGGAAGGCGGTCTGTGTGTTGTGTGGGAGTCGAATGTTGGAAGCAGCTTTAAGTTCTCCATAAAGTTGTCTAATGAACGGCGCCAAACATCAGGACGGCCACACAAATTACACACTCAATGCCAAATCCCTCCTTTGTACTTTAGATCGCTTCTGTGCTGTTCAGTGATCAGCTCCTTCATGCTGTTTCTTATATATATATATATATATATATATATATATATATATATATATATATATATACTAATATCATATGTATTCATATTTCATAAGGTATTTTAGTAAAATAAAATGAAATATTTATTTAATGCAATTAAACAACAGACTACATATATAAGTGTTGTTTGCACAGAAATTATGCTAAACACTTTCTCAAAACTAAAATAAGGTTAAATATTTTTTAACTCATCAAAGAAACTAAACAAACTTTGCTTTAACACACACACACACACACACACACACACACACACACACACACACACACACACACACACACTCATGTTGTGTTTCCATATTTTATGGGGACTTTCCATAGACATAATGGTTTTTATACTGTACAAACTTTTTATTCTATCCCCTAAACCTAACCCTACCCCTAAACCTAACCCTCACAGAAAACATTCTGCATTTTTACATTTTCAAAAAACATAATTTAGTATGATTTATAAGCTGTTTTCCTCATGGGGACCGACAAAATGTCCCCACAAGGTCAAAAATTTCGTGTTTTACTATCCTTATGGGGACATTTGGTCCCCACAAAGTGATAAATACACGCTCACAAACACACACACAGAAACACACACACACACACACACACACACACACACACACACACACACACACGTTGGTGGGATCCATTTGAGAAAACTAAAAGACTCTCCATAGACATAATTAGTTTTATACTGTATGAACTATAGATTCTATCCCTAACCCTACCCCTAAAGAGTAAAACACTAACAAAAAAACTTTCTGCATTTTTACATAAAAAAAAAACAAAACATAGTTTGTTATGTTTTTTTAATGATTTCAATTATGGGGACACTAGAAATGTCCTGATAAACCACATTCATAACATAATACACTTGTAATTACCAGTTTGAAACCCAAAAAAATGTCCCCGTAAACCACCCAAACCCGCCCACACACACACACACGCACACACGCATGCACACACATTCAGATACACTCACTGTGCACTTTATTAGAAACACCTGTACACCTACTTATTCATGTGATTATCTAATTAGCCAATCGTGTGGCAGCAGTGCCATGCATACTGGTCAGGCGCTTCAGTTAATGATCACATCAACCATCAGGGGAAAAAAATTTCACGGTGGCATGATTTGTGGTGCCAGACGGGCTGGTTTGAGTATTTCTGTAACTGCTGATCTTCTGGGATTTAAAAAAAAAAAAAAAAATCAAAAAACATCCAGTGAGTAGCAGTTCTGCAGACAGAAATACCTTGTTGATGAGAGAGGTCAACGGTGAATGGCCAGACTGGTTCGAGCTGACAGAAAGGCTACTGTAACTCAGATAACCACTCTGTACAATTGTAGTGAGCAGAATAGCATCTCAGAATGCACAACAGGAGCATAAACCTTGAGGCAGATGGGCTACATCAGCAGAAGACCACATCGGGCACATTATTAGGGCCAGAGTGTTATTAATAAAGTGTTTATTGAGTGTATATGAAGCTAAACATGGAATAATCATCAACATCTCTAATTTGGACCTAATACACAACCCCGAGTTACATGATTTTTTACTAACTTTTTAACTTGCTCTACAATTCCCCACATATATTCACAGAGGTTTCACACACTTTATGTTCCTTTTTTCACTTTCCATTTGTGTTGTGATAAGAGCAACTTCCTGGATTAGAGAGGTAGCTGTGATGTCTCTCCAGAGAGCTTGTTTGTTTGGGTAAGGCAGCTCATTCATTACAACTTAGCTGAGGGAGGATGGGAAAGCAACCTGTCTCCGATATACAGCAGGGCCCAAGCCAACAATCAGATATCTGGAGATGCACTCTCTTTTAGGAACATCAGGGTGCTGCAATGTGTTACTTTACAGTTTATTTTTTTCAATTGCTAACATGCATTGGTCAAAACTGAAGTCACATTGTCAAAACTCTTCATACACTCAGTAAAACAGAAGTATTTGCTTTCTCATGAAATACATTCAATGACCACATTCTACAAAATCCATGAACTGTTTAATTCATATACTCAACCACCTGCCAAACTAGAGTTATGTGTAGCACATGTTTTCAAATGCTAAAACACTGTTTCCACAAATGTTAAAAACACATTCAGAACAGAATGATGGCAAATGTCATGCATTTCTGCAGTAACCAGATTGAAATATATAGAAAATCTTATAAGAATATGTAATCATTCCAAACACAGCTGATAGCAATTTCAGCTGAAAGCCTACCCAAGTGTCCTGTTTTTAGATTTGTTACCAAACAGACAAAAGAGGACAGCTTCGGAATGATTTAGTTTGGAAACACGGATCAAGGAAGACAGGTTGGTGAGGAAAGATGAGTGGCAGGGAGAGGGAGAACGCGTGGAGGACAAAGGAGAGGTGGTCTCTCGTGAGATAAAGGCCACAATTTTGACCACCATCCACATGATCAGATGTCCCTACTGGATGTCAGGAACACAGGGTGTGGAGACAATTCTCTTTAAGGCTACTAGGGGTTGGATTAGACATTCCAGAAGATACTTTCCAAGATCATCGCCAGAGAAGACATGTTGATGAGAACTTGTGGCCAAATGAAGGAGAGAAGGATACTGTACAGTATAAGTGAATTTACAATACATGTTGTTGATGTTTCTTTTTTTTTTTTTTTTTTATAACTGCAGCCCTTTAACTTCAGTAACTTTTTATTTTTCACAAGTAAATTGCTATATGCAAAGATATGGAAGGAATAAAGAATATTGAAGCAAATTGCTGCATTTCTGATTCATTCTTGTTACTTATACTTTACTACAGTCAATACAGTGAAAATGTGTTATTGTTATTCTACAATGACATACTGATTTAAGTGAAAAATCATTCAAACTTCAAAGATAATATTTCATAATTTTTGCAATGTGTTTTTAGGTTAGTGTGTTCTGAGTGAAAATGCATGCTTTAAGAGTGAGAATTGTTGCCAGTGTTATGGTCGAATAAGCTTATTTTGAGACATGTATGAAGTGTTTTGGTGGTGTGAGTGAGTTTTGGAGGTAAAATTAACCAAGATGTATGTTGGTAATGCAGACTGTATGAAGAGTTTTGAAAAAGTGGATTTAGTATTGACTGATGCTTGTTGTTAATTGATAGAAACTGTAACTATGATATATTACTTCAAAGTTGATTTGTTTTGTATTTTGTTAAACAGATCCTTAATTTACCAAAATATGATGGGGAAAATATTTTAGATTAAAATTGTAATTCTGTAGGTTTAAGAAACATAATAATAATTCCCCATCGCTTTTTAAATTGACAAACTCGGTCCATAATTTTGTCTGCCATTACTTTAAAAAAATAGCAACATTACTTCTTTCAAATTAATCTGAGAAAATCACTAGAATTTTTTAACACAAATGTATAATCACTTAAATTTCATATATATATATATATATATATATATATATATATATATATATATATACTGTATATATATACTAAACTCATGAAAAATAGAAATATGTAAAGGGGCTTCTACTCCTCCTGTAAGAAGGGGTTCATTAAAAAGTGTGATATCCAAAATATCTAAATATTTTGTCAGCATAAGCATCAGCTTTATCATATATTTGGCCTGTAAAGTTGTTTAATCATAAATGTATGTCTAATTTATGACAAGTGAAACCATCAGAAATCTTAAATCTATAAGATTGGACATAAAACTGTTAATTTGACACACTTAAAGTGATTAATCGAGTAGCATTGATATTAAAGTCAGATATTAAACCTTTGTACAGGTTTTGCTATACCTGTGAGTGGCACATTTTTTAATATGACATTTTAGCTGGTTCTCACTAGTAAAGAAAGGCTCATAAATCATCTAAATTATGTTTATTTTTAAACCTAATGAAGTGCACAAGTGTCCACGAGGGTTAGGTTTAGGGGTAGGGTTAGGGATAGGGCATAGAATATATATTTAGCCTGCAAAATGTCCTCACAAGTATAGCTAAACAAACACACGTGCATGCGTGTTTGCACGCGTGTGCGCGCGTGTGTGTGTGTGTGTGTATGTGTGTGTTATTTGGAATAATTTAACAACATGCAGAGAATTAATTCATGTCCAAAGAATGCCTCATAATTTGAAATGGCCTTGCCATATTCCACATATCCAGTCATGTAGGATTATTCTTCAGTCAAACTCATGCAGTCACACAACAAACTGCATTACAACATTATCCATACAAAAAGAAAAAGACATAAAGTAAGAGAGTGAGAGAGAAAGGATCTCATCTCTGCTCTGAATTTCAATGTCACTTAATCCTTTAAATGCTTGTTATCAGCTAAGAAATTATAAATCATCCTCTACAGATGCTTGTACTCATGTTTGACATAGAGTGTGACTTCAGCTTGACATTAAGAAGTAGTAGTTCAATGAAGCGTTTAAAATATGTAAGGGTTATCAGTGGATGGATACTTAGATGTAAGCAAGAGAAATAGATACAACTTGGGATGGTGGGGTGAGGGGGTGTTGTGAAAGAAAATAACCAACTGACTGTACAGTATTTATGTGTCTGTGTGTCTGTATATGTGAGAAGAGAAGCAAATGAAGTGCTGTTTGAGCCCTTTAATCTACTGCCAGAGATACAGAGATACTTGTTTTGCATGAAAGAAGACAAAAAGCACTTCTACATACAGCCAATCAATTCACAGCTTTTTCTCTGCTGTGGCCAATGGAGGTAGGCCCCAGAGGTCACCTGGCTCAACAGGCTAATCCTAAATTTGGCGTGTAGATTAGCTTTCTCAGCCTCGCCGCCACTCACACCCAAGCCTGTTAAATCCCGAAGTAAACTCAGGAGCTGCCATAAGTGGGTAGTGTAGCCAGGCAGAGTGGATTTAGTAAAATGGGATAATATTTGTTAGCGTCTTGCCAAAGGTGATTAAGGGAAGGGATAAACAGTAATGGGAGTGATTAGCCCTTTTTGCCACATTTGTAAAGAGCTTGGTGGAAGAGTATCTGTGAGAGAGTTTGTAATGGTTCAATCTTTTACTTTATGGAATAGATCCACTGCAACATACCTTGTAGTGACCTTGTAGACCTTGAGTTTTTTTAAGTTATAATCTAGCCAGAATCAGAATCCAGAATTAATTTTTATGGACTAAGTTGCACTTACAAATAAATTTTGGTAACATTTTACATTACTGTTCCCTTTGTTAAGGTTTCTAAAGGAATGTATTAATGATTAACAAGCCATTTACAAATGCATTATAAATCACTGATATGCAGTTACAACAAAAAGAACAAAAATTGAGACTTTCTTATACTTGCCAAATAATTTTACCTCACATTATAAATGCTTAATAACACTTATTTAACATTAGTAGCCAATGAAAATGTACTTTAATGTAAAGTGGACCCACATGAAGAATTTAATAACTTTAAATGCAAGGGGGTTTTGCCAAACATTATTTGAGACCCAGCACAGAAATCTATCACAAATGGATCCTCAAAATGCCCAGACAGTGTCAAATGTTCTAAATATATTCAAGACAATTATAAATTAACAAAATAGAATATATTTTTTATATATTTTGATGTTATTTGTTTCATATATCAAAGAGAAGATACAACAAATTTAGAACAGGATTTATTACATCCACACTGAAATGTTATGAGATGCAACTGGCTGTCAAACAAATATTGAGGTACACATAACACATCCACACATATGCTACAAGCTACATGTATATATTTTCTCAGGCGCTTTTTTAGTCTAAACAGAAACACAATTTACATAATTTCAGTAGTACACCCAATTGACAATAGTCATATCATACAGTCCATGTTTTACTTGCTATAATTTACTTCTTTGTTGCTTCTTCATCAAATAGCAATGTCAAATGTAAATCAAGACAATCACTGACACATCAGCGCCACCTTGAGAATGAAATAGCATGTACAATATGTATGTGTGCATGCATATGGAATACTGATAATTCACCACTGTCACACAGAAAATGTTATGCAATATAGTATACATTTTTTTAATATTGTACTCATTTGTCTTTTAATAAACAAAGAAATACATTAAACATTAAACTTATATAGATATGAAATAATAATTTTAAAAATGGTGTAAGTGCAAATAAAAATTAAGAAAAGAAAAACAACATATCTGCAAAATGTACATACTTTTACATATCTAGGGAATTTAATGACCCTGTACACTTTTGTTAATCAACCAGTTCTCTCTCTCTCTCTCTCTCTCTCTCTCTCTCTCTCTCTCTCTCTCTCTCTCTCTCTCTCTCTCTCTCTCTCTCGAAATATGCATTAATTAGTTAAGGAGTTCCCAACATTAAAAACCTATGTACATAATCATTATGAATTAAAAAATCATTATAAAATAGGGAATTTTTATGTTTTTGATTAATGTAAGTTATTAAGCATTTATTACATGTAAGCTACAATGCTCACTATTTGGAAAGCATTGCATGAAAGCTGCTCTTGTTGTTATAACCACATAATTATTTGTGTAGATTAGCATTTGCAAATGACAGATTAGCCATTAAGTTCCAAGAAAACACACACAAGATAGCTAATGCTACACACAATAAACATTATACACACATACAAAATACAAAATACAATGTACAACATACATTAGTGTATTGTGTTTATTATCTATATGTGTATATTCTATATAAACAATGTATACACAAATCGATTAATTAATTTGAATTGTACACCTCTCTTGAAAAATAATGGCACTTTCAAAATATTTGCTATTGTATATGTCTGTTTATAATTTATTGTTGAATTTAATATTTTGTATGGTGATAACATAGTAACAATAGATTAAGTGGCCACTGCAGGTGGCAGTGTTAACCTTTTTTGTTACATGATGAAAGAGAGAGAGAAAGAGTGAGAGAAATGGAGAGAGAGAAAAAGTATGCTTTAGTTTCATCTGTATCTCATTACTAGCTCCAGCCCATAGGGGGAAATGAATTAAAGTAATAAAAAGTAACAATAATAATAACAAAGAGTATCTGCGTCATCTTGCTTATCATAGCAGAAGTAATTTAGATTTGTAGGTTTTGTGGGATGAAACAAACTGCCATTGGCTTCAGTCTCTTAAGAACTCTATAGATAGAACAAGAGAGGGGCTTGCTTTTCCTCCTCTTGTGGCGATGTGTGGAGGGGTAGCGGGGAATTTGTTATTCCAGCAAAGTTCATGCCCGAGTCAAACTTGGGCCAGTGTGCCGGTCGCACGCTACGGTATAGATCATGACATGGGAATCTGAGGGAAAAAGGGCAGGTTACGGGAAGGTGAGGAGCACTGAATAAGATAAGGAGGCATGTTGAGGTGGAGGGAGATATAAAAGAGCACAGGGGGAGGAATGATTTGGGGTGTTTGGTCATTACCGACCCCTGCAGACTCAAAAGCAGCTTCGAGGGTCATGACTTGAGGAATGCTGGGAGGGGAAAATTATCTGGCAGGATGGCGACCTTGTGCTACCCTAACACGTGTCAGCTGTCCCAGAGTTTCTCACACACTGAGAAACTGTATGATCACAATATCAAAGCCTGGTTTTCTGTATGCACAAACAAATGGAAGTTAAAAATAAAGTTTCATTATAATATAGGACCCCGTATAATAACTAATCTATAGGTGGGTAGTTGACTAAAACATATTTAAACAGCTTTTTTTTAACTAAATATTTAATAATTATTAATTGTATGCATGCAGCTTTTATAACCTCATATTAATTGAGAAACTTCATGTAATATTGGCACTTTTAAAAATACTGTTGACATTTCAGGACCATTTAAAAAGGAGTGAAAATTTGTGAAATGTTGATTATTTGGACCTACGTTTACATTTACATAATTTACACATTTCACCCTTATGCATTTACATAATTTTTAACTTAAAATATTGAAGTTGAAAAAAAATTTACATCACAAACCCAAGTTAAATATGCATGGTTTTCTAAGAGTGCACCAAAGACCTCATACTATGAAATCCGCATCAACAATTTCTAACCACTTTGACATTTTTCATACTTTTTGCATAAGCATATACTATTACAATACATATTTTAACATGTTATGTTGTGGCAAATGCCTTATTACAATACTTCAGCCATGCAGATCAGGCCTGACTGATCAACCTCAAGTCAAGTCAACCTCATACATCCTGTATTTAATAAAAAAAAGGAAAACATCATCCAACCTCTGTCCACACTTCCTTCCCCTCCAGACATTTTAGTGTCTCATTGAACGATACAAAAAAAACTGGAGGGATGGATGAAAGAGTGATTTTTAACACTTTATTAGATTTCCATCTGACTGCACAACATTACACATGACTGCCTATCTCTCACTGGGAAGTTATGAGTAACTTGAGTAACTGTATGCACAGTGAATATGTCTGTTGCATAGACATGTGATGGAGTAGCAGCAGACGGCACAGACTGTGGCAAGAAGCAGCACGGTCAGCTGCAGTGTTTTGACAGAGAGTATGGACATAGACACAGAGACGACGGTGTGTGTGTAGAGAAACAGGAGAGCTTTGGTGGAATTGCACATACATTAATATTGGGTCATGTCCCCTGAGGAAAAAAATTCCAATAAATGATCATCAGCCAGAGAGGATTACACATCTAGATATATCACTCACATTGTCATCATTTACACAATGTAAACACAGTGAATGACTGCAAAAATGAAAAATAAAGGTCCCATTGCTCTCCAATAAACGTTATGCTCTGCAAAACAAGCCCAAAATAAACTAAACGGAACCACGACATATATGAAAAAAAAGTACTCCCTTACTTTAAATTTAAATAAAATTATTTGGTTTTAAAACAGAGTTATTATAGGTTTTATAATTGTTGTAATATAATATAATGATATAATATAATATTTAATCTTACATAATATATTTACACAGCCTCACATAAACAATATATATATATATATATATATATATATATATATATATATATATATATATATATATATATATATATAGATATAATATATAATTCCTAATTAATTAGGCCTGGTTTAATTCTCAAAATTGACTAGCAGGGAAATGACATACAGTTTCAATCACGTTTCTGTCTTAGTATTCTGAGCACAGCACTGGTTCATTGCACATTCTGAGAGCATATTTTCTACCAAATGAATATTCATTTGTTTAACGTACAGACGCGCATCTTTAATGCTCCAACCTCCAGCAGAATGCAGTCAACTCATTAATATTGTGTGCCGTGCATTTCAAAATAACTCAGATGTTCTAATTATGATCTGTGCCCTGAGGAGAAATTAACTTGAAATAATTAATGTTGATGTTGTTATTGATATTATTTTGCATGTAAACACACACATAAACCAATTTTCTAGATTTCCAAGTCAAATTTTAATAAAATTTTAAAGGAGAGGATTTATTATATTTCATTAAAAGATTCAGTCTAAGAGCAAACCTAATTTTGAAAAGAAATGAAAAATATTACAATTAAAAGAATGAAACAATGTTATTATATAATGACAATGTAAAATAGGAACAACATTTTAGACTAAGCAGGAGTACAATATAAACCATTTGCAATTTGTACACATTTATTTATTTATGTGGGGAGATACCTCTGATTTTGATTCCAGATTTAAATATGCATAGAATTATTTCAGCATTTAGACAATTATTTATTATATACAGTCAGAGACAGAGTTTACTCCATATGGTCCTTTTACATATAGCTTTTGTCTTGAGTGTGGTTAGAACTGAACTGAAGCAGAACATAAGAGAAAACAGAAGCCAAACTCATCACAAGATACTGAGATTTACAATGGTGTGAAACATGGCCAAGTGCCCCATTTCAATTAATTGACTACATCTTAAACATAAGTCTGCATTTACTGCCCTTGTTTGGTGCTTGCCAAGGTCATGGATTCAATACCCAGGGAACCCATTAAGGAATACCTCAAAAAAACTATAAGTCTATAAAAATTGCAAATGGGGAATTGCAGTCTTAGTGTATCACAAGGCAACTCTACACCTTGGCCTGCTGTATGTTTTTGTAGTTTCACGCTCGTCACTGATTATGCAAATGCAATTTTTTCCAGGCTTCAGAGTGGATTTCGAACCCGGGTCTCCCAAGCTGCTGACACAACATTCTACTGGTCACACCACAGGGGAAGGTAAAAATGCTGGAGCCAATCCAAAAATGTCTGATAGGAGTTGGCACCTGTCAGTGATTTGGCATAATGAGGCCAATCCTAGGGTACTGAAACCCTCGGAAACAACATGCCGACTTTCTGTGTGATCATGTTGAGTGTGCCAGGCTTGTTTAATAATTATTATTGATTTTCCACTTACCATTTTGAATGGGATGGGAGAAGGAGCTAGAAAGGAGGGGTGGTACTCTCCTCAAACAGATTTCAAATTTATTCCTCTGTAGTTTGTCCGTCAACCCTCCCTCTGACAACATAATCCCAGCTAATCCGGCATGTTCACTTTCCCTTGTTGGCTCTCATGCAAAAGCGCTCAGGCAAATCTCGCTACCTGTCAGTCAAAAGCTTGCAAAGAGACAAACACAGTGAGGGAGGTTGCAAGTCGCTGTCCATCGAAAACACACATGCACACACACAAACACTCTTTTACACACACATTAAAATATCTCCTCTTTCCAGACATTGAGCCTGGTAGACTTAGCCCCTCCATCCCTCTTTGTAATACACTATAAACATGCCAAGGCTTGGCAGCTTAACCTGTACTAATCAAGTCTAGCTGTATGCTATCACATATAGCAACCATCAGAACCACCGCTGTGGGCGAGAGGGAGGCACTGACAGCTCTTAATCCCCATCGAGGAGAGGGTTGGCTGGTGAAGACTGACCCTACAGTCCCTCCACTTGCCAACTTCATTTAAGACTTCTCCTCATTGCTGGTGTTCATGGCTCTCAGTGCAGCAACGTTCTTAATTTCAGGCTGTCATTACCTCTGACATGGAAATGTACTTGGCCTTTACACTATCAAAAATGTCAGATAGGTTTCAACCATTTTGACAAATGTTTACAATTTCAATTAATAAATGTCTAATTCATCTAATTATTGTCAATTGTCATATATTGACAGAAAATCATGGGAAGAAAATTTAGTTTCCAGCATAATGAAATGGTTGCTTTCCATAGAGCATATTCACCAACATTCCTCTAAAAATCTACTAGGGGTAAAAACTCTGTTTTGTTTTGTGTTTTGTCCTTTTTTGTGGAGTCTGTACGTGTAAAAGAGGACTGACTGACAGGTAAGACAACAACAACAATAAACGTTCTTTGTCAGACAATCTAATTTTTTCAAAAAAAAAAAGTTAATGGAAAAACAAATGACGACAGTGATTTCAAAGAACAAAAATCATGTTAGAAACAGAAACATAGAAACATAGACTAGTCATCGGATATTTTACTATCACAATATATGGTCTCTCTGTTCAGGTTAATGGAATTGGTAACCAAAAAATATATAATTCTCTCATAATTTACTCCCTCAAACTCGACTTTCTTTCTTCTGTGAAATACAAACCAAGATTTTTTGAAGGAGATATTATGTGTTTATTTCCATACAATGCAAGTTAATGGGAAACTCCAAAAAGAACATAAATGGATAATGGTCCAGAAGCGATACGATTTTGAAAACAGTCCAAAATGTAACTCCTTTTTAACTATAAATCTTGTCAACTGGCATCTCCTTGGGTTGATTTAAAGCTTGGTAACACTTCCTTGCATTTGACACATGCACAAAGCACTGTTTGGATTTCTTCTATGCTGCCTTTGGATCATATTGACTTGCAATGTATGGAAATAAATGCTTCACACATCTTTGAAAATATCTTAATTTGTGTTCCGCAGAAGTATGAAAGTCATACAAGTTTGAGTCGGCATAAGGGTGGGCAAAGAGATGAGAGAATTGTCATTTTTATGGGGAACAATCCCTTTATGTTCTGTTTTTATTATCATTATTAAATTTTTTTATGAGGATGTATTTCTGGTGTACATAGAAATTAAGCTCCTTCTAAGTCTCACCTCTCATGTCTCTTCTCTCTGTCCTGCTGTGGGAAAACTCTGAACAAATATGTCCTCCACTTCAGAGCTTGAGATAAAGCTGCTCTCTGGAGGTGGAGGACGAGCGAGTGTTGATCTGTCCTGGGAGGGTTATTAGTAATGGGACAGCTTGTAAGAAGACAGGGGGTGTGGGGGAATGAAGAACTGGATCCAGAGGCTTGGGTGAACAGGACATATGGCAGATAGAGGCTCTCCAGTGGGTTAACACCCAAGCTTGTACCATGGATCTCCCCGAGAAGCCCTCTTTAAGGCCCTGGCATTCATCCTGATAGCACAACCCAAAGTGGTTCATGTTTCTATCATAGAAAGAAGTGCTTGCAGACTTGGTAGGAGGCACTTTTGAAGGAGATATGCACTTGTCTAAATTCCACCCCTATGAATCTTGATAGATAAGAGTTTGGGTGTTAGGAAAACCCTTCAGAATTAATACCACTGATGTTGGATCCAGAGGATATGCACAATATCAAAAACAGTAGTCCAGACAGTAGTTACTGTACATCTGATTTTCAAAATGACAGGGATGTACTGTTATACCTGTTGACTGTGGATTAAGCCCCAAATACTCCACTCATACAGCTGGCAAACACACAGCTCACAAGTCAGTTTTGTTCAGAGGAATTTTAGGTTTTTCTGTCCCTGTACAGCATGGATCTCTCAAAAAGTCTTTCTTTTCAAGAATTAAATGATTGGATAGTCTATGCACCATTGAATAAAAGAATAAGAAAATATCAGAATGTGTCCTCTAGAGTTGTAGACCATATTTTTCATTTAAATATGCACTCAGTAATGCTTTACTCATTAATTATTATTAAATTATTATTATTTTTTTAAACTTATGTATAACATCATGACAACTCACATGAAATGAAGACTACATTTTATGAAAGCTTTTTTATGGTACAGGGAGAGTCTTCCCCTCATGGGGGCTGCCATTTTTAAATCACATGACCAGTCAAATACTTCTGGCTTAATCTCAGTAACTGTCCTGTAATTTGACACTTTCACTCATTGATTAAATGAATCATGGCTGACTGTGAATATTTATTTTTTACAATGACACCTGCAAATGAAAACTTTTGATTTTGAATGATGCTGCATCCACACCACTAGATGTCACTGTAAGTCCAAACTGATTAAAACAAATACTTCTCTGATTGCACCTTTAAGGGCCGTTCAGACCAAACATGTTCTTAGCTGTTCTTAGATGCAGCGCAGTGAATTAAACATTGTGCAGGTGTCTCAAAGCGTTTGTTTGTTTGTTTCTGTGTTTTAAGTTGAACTTCTTTTAACTTGACAGAGCAAATATGTGGCACGCCTATGCCAGATGCTAAAAAAAACAACAAGATGCAGTGCAACTATAAAAAAAAGTGAGACTAGAGTGTTTAAATAGACAATTAAAAAACAGTGCAAATGGACAGAAAACTGGTTCTCTTCAGGAATCATGGGTAGTGTAGTTCTTTACCAGGAATTCAGCTATTAAACAATTTTTTGATGAAGTTGAAATAATGCATACTGATGGCTTCATCTGTAACATATACTATGTATGAACAGCTTCAGAGCTCAAGTAGACCTGTCTTTAAAGGTTTATAAGTTATTCTTAAAAATCAAATCACCTATGAGGAAAATGAATGGGATTTGTACTTACAGAACCAGACGGTTGTGATCTATGGAGTTTCGCCTGCAATCTGAGCTTTGCTAAATTATTATATCATAATTAATATGCATTGCTTTGCTGGCCATCAGAAAAGAAGCCATAACACCTTAAAAACAAAAGAAAGAGAAGGAGAGAAAAAAGGCGATAAATGACAGAGTGATGAGTGATCACTGTGTGATTATATTTCAGACTGCAAAGGACTGCTGTCAACACATGTTTGCCTGGCTTTACATAAATAGGGTAATAAATAGATCGATCTCTCGCAGCTTAACAGATTCATGTCACTTTAAAGCAATGGGACTTTGAGCACCCACATGCATTGCCTCATTGCTCAAGACAGACCCCCACCTCTACCCAAGAGGCAATGGGAAATACAACACAACAGCAATAGACAAGGGAACAAAACTAGACAACACAACAACATTAAAACAAAATATTTGTAATTATGCAGTATTTAAATTTACTCATAATGTAAGTGCTCCTTATTTTGTCTAACTGATTTATATTTTATTGTCTAAGGTCATTTGTAGGTCTAAAATGACAAAAGAAAAGTTGTGGTAAGATTTACATATTCTTACAATAACAAATATTTTTGTAATTATGATAATTGGGTTATCTTTGGTATTTAAATCACCATGAGGTTGGCTACAAAAAATACTATTACAAAAGACACTTTTATTTTCAACCATTTCTTTTATTATTTCATATTCAATTCATTTTTTACAACCCATTTCCCAAAAATAAACCTTGAAAGTTTTAATAAATTATAGTATCCAAACCAGCGCATGACAAAAACAAACATACAATAATACACATTGAAAAATGAAAGCAGTCAAGAGGCCTAAGAATGTGCCATTGAAGAAGTCACATCCATTTTTAGACCCCAAGTGACTACTAACACACAGCTGTTATAAAACACAAATTTGTCTGATAATCCTGCAAAGCCTGGGATGGACAGGCCTGAGCAATGCTGGTCCTGCCAGTGCTCATAAAATAAATACCAGCAGCAGTGTGATGGCGGTTTATAGTGGACAGCAGTTATATTTAGGTAAGGACATGAAAGAGGCTGATCCCTTAACAAAATAACAGGCAGAGGCGCTAATCTCCAACTCGTGAGTCAATATTGTTGATGCCTGTTGATGTACGAGTGATAGGCCACAACCATGGCGGTGAGAAGTTCTTGCCACTCTTTGTTCTTCAAATGGAGACAATTCTTGTGTTGTCGGGAGAAACTGTCACTCACTTTGATCCTTTGACAGGGTGTCGATCTGTTTCATATAGAGTGTTTACTGCAAGTTTGTAATAGTTTTAGATTTTAATATAGTTATTTTTTTCTATTTTGTTTTACCATTTTCGCTCCGACTGAGTTTAGTTTTTTTGTTCTTTGTTAATTTTAGGTTTGAAATATTTTATAGTTTAGTTTTAGTTTTTCATTACATTTTAGTTTTTATATCAAGTGATGCATATAGAATGGGGAAAACAGGCTTTTGTGCAACATGGTTCATATAGCTGGACACCTAAATGTACAATTTGTAAATAATATTTATAATAGCCTATTAATAATCGTAATAAAACCAACTGAATATCACTACTGATATTACAGTATAGAGAAAGAAAGTCAGAATACATTTCTGGATATTATATAGTTTCTGTTATCTATGTTATAATTTGCATTGGCAACACAACGAACAGTCATTCCAATAAAGGTACAAATGTGTCATAATTGAAGTCCCAGACAAGGCTAGCACATTTTCTATAAAGTTATCAGATTTTGAAAGTCTCAAACTGGGACACCTGAGGGGTTTGCGATACATGCATATATATATATATATATATATATATATATATATATATATATATATATATATATATATATATATATATATAAAACACGAGCAAGAGTGCGATATGGCCCTACATCGGTACTGCTGTGATTCAGCCGCAGGCCGAGTGCTATAGGTAATAATAGAAGTGCTGATTTAGGGCCATATAGGACGATTGCAAGTGTGATATTGCTTATATACAACAGTTCAATAAATAAGTACATTTTTAATAATATGGTCATAAAAACAAATTTGTGCATGGAACTATTTTCTTACGTGATGGATCAGAATCTGCCATTGCTGGTTCAAACCAAATGATGTGTCCAAGCCTTCATTAGTAATTCAAAAATGTCACTTCAGAAATATTATCACGGCTTGTCCTGTTTCAAACAAATTATTGGATACACAAGGATGACTGGATGGATGTGTATATGTGTTTGTGTGTGTGTGTGTGTGTGTGTGTGTGAGGGAGAGAGAGAGAGAGAGAGAGAGAGAGAGAGAGAGAGAGAGAGAGAGAGAGAAAGAGAGAGAGAAAGCATATGCAATCACCTGTTGCAACTCCCAAGCAGAGATGCTGTCAGCTTTCTGAAGATCAGCTTTCTCAGTGGAAACTGAAGAATGTGAAAGTGGATATTCATAGTAAAAATAACCTTTTCGCACGTACGATTAAACTGGTGTGATTGCACTAGGCTGGGGTCAGACGCATACAGTCTAAACGGTGTGATCTGCACTAAGTACTGAAGTGGTTGTCATAATGAACCAGTTGCTCAAATAGTATTTTCAACATCACAATATCTTTTTTATTATTATTTATTTATGTTACAAACATTCAAACAATCATTAAATAAAAGTTTAAAGCTGTTTCTGTCTGAGCACACTGTTTTGATGCAGCGATGTGGCCAGGTTTTCTGACGTCAAACAAAGACTATACAAGCTAGTCAGTCCACTCGAGCCTTCTTCCATTTCGTCTGTCACTCATTCTAACCTCTTCCGATGCTGGGAAATTGTAAGGTCTGGGCTTTTAGAATCTTCTATGCCTCTATCACAAACTCAAAATCCCATGCTGCATTGCAATGTAAACAATATGGTGGCATGCATAGCCGGCAAGCGTATTCACGATCACATCTTATCTATCATAATCAGTCATTGTAAACTTCTAAAAATCACATTACATTTTTGATAATATATATAATCTGAATTTCAGTGCAGCTGCTGTGAAGTGTAAGGTAAGATTGAAAAAAAACTATATATATATTACAGCGTGTATTAAAGAACTCATGCTGGGGGGTCCGTCAGTACAGGAGAAATTCGCGTGCGGAAAGGTTAAATATTTTAAAGGTTTCTCACACACACATAACATATCACTTCTGAAAATGTGGATTTAACCACTGGAGTTTTTTAGATTACTTATTTGCTGCCTTAATGTGATATTTGGAGCTTCAAATGTCTGATCACCATTCATTGTAAGAACCTACAAAACTGAAATATTCTTCTAAAAATATTTTGTTTGTGTTCAGCAGAAGAAAGAAAATCATACACATATAAGATGGCATGAGGGTGAGGAACCAATAAGAGAATTTTCTTTTCTTTTTTTTTTATGAACTATCCCTTTAAGAAACTTATATTTGGTTGTTAAAGGGATATTACTAAAGATTAACTGGATAGAAATTGAAATCGGGGACATGAAAAACTATAAAATGACTATCAATAAAAAAAGGTAACACTTCACAATATGGTTCCATTTATTAACAATAGTTAATGCATTAGGTATTATGAACTAATAATTAACAATATATTTTTACAGCATTTATTTATTTAATGTTAGGTAATTAAAACAAGATTGTTCATTGTTAGTTCATAGTGCATTAACTAATGTTAACACCTTGTAAAAAAACTTTTGATTTAAAAAAACTATTACTATATCCTGAAATTATAATTATCCAAGCTTAATAAATGCTGTAAAGGTATTGTTAATTGTTAATGTTAACTAATGTTGTTAACTAAATATGATTTCCCTCTTTTAAAATTGTGAGTTTTGTATTTTAGCCAATATATTAAGACATCCGCATATGAATGAGACATAAACATGTACTGCACGGTAAGAGTGATCATTGATGGACAAGGCTAAAATAAACCCAGCAGAAATCCAGAGGAGAGAATGTACATTAGGTGTGTGCGTTTTGTGTGGAAAAGAATAGATCAAGATTTTGAGCAAAAAAAAAAACAAAAAAAAAAAAACAGAATGAGATGAGTGTGAGTTCTTGTGTTGATAAACAACATGAGTGAGCAGTCATGTGTAGGTTCTTTGTGTTGATAAACGATACACACTGGGCCATGTAATGGTCTAGAAATGTTAACACGATAGATCTCAAACTGTAATGGATGGTGCTTGGGAGAGTGTAGAACAGCTATAGACTGAGCGTGAAGAGGTGATCAGTGTGTCTGAGTCAGACCTTCCATCCACACAGTCATGGTCTGCTACCCTACAATGCTAACACACAACATGTGGAAACATGGACATGCAGTGAACCCTAATAGTCAAACATTCAGAGTGAAGTCTCTTTTTGTTATTCTAGAGAACCATTAGCATCCAGCAAAATGTCCTAATTACCACTTGTCAATAAACTGTTACCTTTGTAACCCTAAACCATTAAATTGTAACCTTTATTGTTACAGATCAGCTCATTTCACTGACAAGGTTAAATAGTGAAATGATTGTACTTGGGTAATAGTCATGTCTGCTTGTGTAAAGCACAAGTGTTATTGAGACATTGGGGATAAGGGTGAGAGCCATAAGACATCATGAGGATAGCAAAAATTGAAACCAGATGCAGGCAGAATCTAATACTTGGGTTCAGATTGGGAAGGGGGGACTGTAAAAGAATAAGAGAGTGAAAAGAAGGAAAGATAGACACAAGACACCAGCTACTGAGAGACAAATACAGAGATAGAATGGTAATAGTTTGAAGAAAAAAATGCATTTTATCACCATGTTGTTCCAAATTTGTATGCTATTTATTTAATTGGTAACATTTTTCAGTAACGTTTTTTGTTAACATTAGTACAAATATTTTTTTTAACATCATTTATTAATCTATATTAATGTTGGTTAACACAAATACAATTGTTCATTGTTAGTTCATTCTAGTTCATAGTGCATTAACTAATATTAATATATTAAACTTAAACTATAAAATTAAATATATATATATACTGAATATATTACTATACCTTGAAATTAACATGATCTAAGATTAACAAATTTTGTATTCATTGTTAGTTCATGTTAACTAATGTTGTTTTCTAATGTAAAAAAATGGAACCTTATTGTAAAATGTTACCATTTAATTATTTATTCACAGTTACAGTTCAAGTTTCTTCTTTGCTGCAATAGGATTAACATATTGTAACACGTTCACAGAGAGATAATTGTCTCACGCAAAGGACTATAGAGGAGAAATGTAATTAAGTACAGTCATGAAACTATATTTGCCAGCTGATTGTTCCTTTCCACCCAATCGTTGTAGCCAATCATTTGCATGTACCAATTACGTCAACACCTTAAATTGATCGTACCTCAGTAGCCGGTCTCTGCGTGCACAGTGAGAGTTCTCCTCACTAACCCACCTCCTCTCCAGCACCACAGGTCTAGATCTGCAAAGTCTAATTTTCTTGTTGCTGCAGCATAGCCTCCATGCTTCACTTTCTATGACTGAGTATTTCTGTGAGTTATCATGACTGAAATGTGATTTGTGTAATTCTTATGTTCTTGGAGCATCCCTTTTTGAAATGGAACCAGCAAGATTTATGTCAGAAGTTCAGATACTTATCCATATGGATTCCACTTATCCTCCTCTGCTTTTCTCAAATTATTTCATTTGTTACAAAAAAAAAAATGTTACATTCTAGCTCTAGACACTTTAATTACCGCTTATGCCTGCTGGATTTTAATGTCAACTTCAAATACTTCAAATATAAACACGTGCACGTTCTCAGAAACCATTTTTCGCAGAATGCCTAATTAATAATATTAATGTAAACATCTATTATGTTGAGGAGCTCTTTTACCCCTCATTAAGTGAAGTGTGAACAGAAAAGATTATCAACTCTAAACGTTGTGTCAGGAGTAGTCGAATGTGTGTATACATGTGTGGGAGAAAGATATGTGTTGGGCGTAAGGTGAGTAAAAGGTAAGGGGAATTCACCAAATCTGTTCATACATTAACATAAAAGACATTCATGTCCATGAATCTAGCTGGGAATGATGCGACAAAAGTGGATGATATTTTAAAAGGGGCATCGATTATAGGTGAAGCAGTTCTGCCTCTGTACCTGATAGTGAAGAATTAATATCACCCCCTTTTTTCTCTTCCACCTTTCATTACATGAATGGTTATTCTCAAAGTTGTCCAAGCCAGAAAATACAGTATATCAAGTGTGACTCCCCCGAGTCCCATGATCCTATCATTCATTATATTTGAGAGTTTACAAAGTAGTTTTAGGAGTACATGGAGGTTCAGTAAAAAGAATGTGCACTATAAACCCAAGGCACTGTACAGTGTGGACTGTCAAGACTTTGTTTTTACATCCACTGTTCAGGAAATTCACTTTCTTCCTCAGCCCAAGGCATAAAACACATACGATATAATAAACATGTCAGCCACTACTCCAAAATTGAAATGTGTGCTCATTTGTTCCACATATTCATGACAATGTGTTAATTAAAAAATACAATTCCAGTCAGCTTTACTGTGAGAGGTGTATACAGATGATTTACACTACCTTTTTAGAGTCTCCTGTAAGTGGAAAGTCATATTATATAAACTATAACATAATTCAAAAGTTTGTGCAGTAATGCAGTACTTGAAAAGTGAAAATCACTTCAATATAGATCCAGAAATATTTAAGTTTAAATTCTTAGATACATGACTCTATATGTATTTACATGCACTGAAAATAAATTGTGGTGAAGTAAACATAGCAGACAATATTCTTTCTACATTGAATAAGTTAGTTTTAGGGTGAACTTGAAAATATTAAGTAAATTGTACCTTATTTAACTTAGATCTAGCTGTAAGTCAATATTATTTATGATTGTTTGTTATCTTTAAAATGTGTCAAAGTAAAAACTCTTGTCATATTTATTTGCTTATGTGAGTACATTTTACCTAACTTTTCAAAGCTGGTGTTCCCAGCAGGCACTGGGCTTGAATAATTAATGAGCTTACATGGTTTCACTGTTTTCAAGTTGATTTACATCATTTTTATTGGTGATGTAGCTGTTACGGTTTGTAACTTTTTTTTTGTGCATCTTAAGTTCATTTTCTACTCAACATTACCATTCATAATGAGTAATTGTGATTGTAACCGTCATCGTGTTTTGTGCACCAAATGTTTTTTGATCTTGTTTTATTGCCATTAGATCAAGATGATGTTGGCTGCTTGACTACATAGCATGCATTAAGTCACATTGTGGAAGAGTTCTGTGTGACATGTGGTACATGACTAAGTACATTCAAAATAATTGATTTGCTTAATTTGCTTGATTTGTGAAGTAAACTTTTAGGCAAATGTTTTATTTATTTTTCAGTGTACATATGTATGTGAACATTTGTGCATCTACAGATCTGGCATCATGGTATTTAATTGTGCACTTAATAAGATGCTTATTGTACGTTTAACCCTTAAATATTTACATTTTGCCAAACATTACTACATACTTTGTGTCTTTAGCAAACTGATACTTTTATATATCACATATGGATCTACAAAATACCCAAGTGGAGTAAAATTTTCAAAGCATTTTTAATTAGAAAATAATAGAATAAATGAAGTTGTTTTTTGTCATATCATAGAGCAATGCAACAAAAGATAGAATGGAATTAATTAAATCTACACTGAAATTTTATGAGACTAAACTGTTTGTCAAATGCATCTTGAGCAAAACATAACACATAAGCTTCACATAAGCTACATACAGTATGTATTTTCTCAGGCACTTGTTGAGTCTAAATAGACATTTCAGTAGTTCACCCAAATATCAGTAGCCATATTGTTCATGTGTTTAACTTGCTATAGTTTACTTCCACGTTATTTTTACTTTATGTAAATGACTGTCACTGGCAGTCACTGATACAACAGCACCACCTTGAGTAACACATAACATGTATAATATGTATGTATACACGCATATGGGATACTGTTAAGTCACCACCATTGCGCAAATCGATATGATATAGTAGTAATTTGTATGAATATGACTGTAAAGAAGTTCAATGGAAAGGAGGAGGCGAGAACCGGCTTGGCAATTTAAATTATATTTTAATTGTTAACTTAAACAAAAGACAAACATACACGTGACGGACATGTTCATAAACGATCTCTTTCTCGTCGCACCACCGTCTGCCATCGGCCTTTATCCCTCTCGGAGGCTTAATTAGCCTGATAATGGTCCGGGAGTGGATAATCACAACCCGCCCCGCCCTCCGCCCTGCCACAATGACACTTATTTGTCATGTAATAAACAAATAAATAAATATATATATATATATATATATATATATATATATATATATATATATATATATATATATATATATATATATATAGTGATAGTAAACTTATATAGATAATAAATCATCATAAAATATATAATTTATCGAAGCACAAATATATGCCAACAATATTACAGCTCTAGGGGCACTAAAGACCCTATACACATTTATATACACAATGTAATTAAACAATTAGAAAACAAAAAATATTTTTTGCAAAGTTGGCTTTTTTTATTGTTAGATGATAAGAGAAAGTATTGTGGGTTCACTAAGGGATTACTAAAGAAGTGGGGGGCATAACTCCAAAAAATGAATGAGGTAAAGGAGGTGGAATGAGGTCCCGGGTAACTAAAGACCCGAGGTATGCATTTAAGGGTTAAGTCCAATAAACTGTCTGTGACTATCTATGAGAAACTGTAATCTATAATCCAAGATTTACATGAGGTCATGGCACTTTCCATTATCCTCTTTGTGAACAATAACACAAGTCGTGCGCAAGGTTTAACCCCGATGGTGGTGGTTGAAATGGCAGCACTAAGCCCACCAAACAGAGCGGCACAAAGAAAAGTGCTACCCGCAAATTCCCTGCCTTGATTCTGTAAACATTTAGCGTGACCCATCTCACTGCCTGGGATCTTTATTATACCCACACGCTCATTGTGCCAGCAGCCTTACAGTCGCCAGCACAAGTGTGCATGTGTGTGTTTCCATCTATAATCCTGACTGATACAGTGCTTTCATGGGTGAGGCTCAAAAGTTAAAGAATTTTACTGTATTTGAGCATGTGCGCACTAACTCTACACCTCCACAGTTCATCAGTCACAGATTCAGACAGCCATGCAATGTGGTCGCCAAGCACATCACTGGCGTAAAGGTGGCACAGAAACACGTGGCAATGTTTTCCACTCATCAGCTTTCCCAATGCCCAAGGTTCATACCACTCTCCACACAACAACATATACCAATTAGACCAGCTATGTTGGATAAAGAATAATGAATCCAGAGAGTATAAGCACAGAGTTCAGAACATTAAGAAGCAAAAATTATTCTACTATGGGCGTTATTTGCCCTGTTTATTTTTTTTTTAATTAAACTCCCTTAAAACACAAACACAAACACACAAATAAATAAATACACACAATACAATTAATATTTTGTCATTTTCACACTTTTAACATAATTTGAATAAGTTACAGCACAAAATCAGGATAGGGAAGTGTCGAACACAGACGGAGGGAATATAGCGCAGTAAAAGTAGTTACAGCACTTAAAATATCTCAAGTGCAAATAAAAGTATACTTTTTTTAAACTACTTAAAAAGTGTGATTTCTTGGGAAAAGTATTTAATTACATTAACAAGAGTATTTGTAACTTGTTAATTTACACCGCTGCAAAAGCAAATTTGAAAAGTTGCAAAAATAAATGACGAAGACGTAGTAAAACGTTCTGTGACAGTGGCGACATTTTTGCGTAATTATATTACGTGATTCATTTCACAAACGTACCCCTGCAGTTCTGAGCAATGTCCACTTAGTGGCACCAAAATATGTATACCAAATAGACCAGGTGAATTCTCTAATTCGTTTTTGATAAACAAAACCTACCTCCTTACCATAAATCTTAAACCTAAACCTAACCCATAGTTTCATTAAAAATAAAATGTGACAATATAAACACAATTGTTCAAGAAACCATGTCAATTTGTGGTGCTTCTATGACTCTCGTGGCTCACATGTCAATTTGCATGCTCTTTAGGACTCTTACCTCAATCCTTTTTATCACAAGTTCAGTGCTTTATCAGTTGAGACAACACAACTGATTTTACCATGCAATTTGATTGAGCTTGAACAAACCTGTAAATGTAGTTGTATATGATGCAAACTACTAAATAATGCGCTATGGTAAAAGTGTTTTGATGTTAAGAGATCGGCATTCAGTGATGAATAGAGCAAGAAGTAAATGTTTATAAACTGATAATATGCTCTTTCTCTTATGATTTGTGCGAAAAGGAATATAAATCAATGTTATAGTGCCTCATTAGGTAATTGCACCCTGAAACTGTCACAATACATAGAGCGAGGTATGTACAAATTGAGGTATAGCAATGTTATTCTATGTGACCAGGTTATTTAAATGTATAATGTATCATAATATAACAAAAAAAGGGAGAGGGGTGTAATCTGTTTGTTTTACTAAAAAAACACCCCTTTTACAAACCTGTGCCAGAGAAAACCCCATTTAGCTTTTCTCTATAGCACCCCCTAAAATACACTGTAATGACTGTGCCAGTCAGGAAGTTAAACAGAGGGGATTGTGTACATATGTCTGGAATATTAGAGAGTGATCGAGAGTGAGATATGGCACACCAAGATTAGATTAATATATGTGGTGTAGAAATGCTCCATTGCTATTTCGTTATGTAATGGGGAGGCATTGAGCCTGGAGAAGACAAAGATCCAGGATATCAGCATCTAACAACATGTTTAATACCCTTACTATTTCAGTCATAAAACATAAGGGATGTTTACCATAATATAAACATTTTCTTAAAGGCCTATGCGTTTGAATATACATGAATGTGCACTTTTAAACAGCTGTGCAAACAGCCATGCTAAAATAAAAAGAAATATTTAACCAGCCTAAGCTGGTGTGCTGATCTTAGCTGGGTTAAGCTTGCCTCCAAGGCTTGCCAAGCTAGTGTTTAGCTTGTTTAGTTGGTCTGCCTGCTGGTCTCCCAGCCTGACCTGCTGACGAGCGCCTAAAACCTTTATAAATTCAGACAGACTAGCCTAACCATTTTTCATTAGGCAGAAGGTGTGGAGTGACAACTGGAATCCCTGCTGCAAAAACAGCTTTAACCAGCCTAAAGTGGTTTGCTAGTTTTAGCTGATCTCCAATCATGGTTGGATGTTTTAAGAGGGGTTCTGGGCACTTGCCTTCTGGTCAAACACTAGCCAGGCCTGGCTGGACTAGCTAGACCAGATTAAACCAGTAAAATATTTTTAGCTTTTAGGCTGGTTTGAGCAGTTTTCTTCTTGTTTTTCATCAAGGAGAAATGTGGTTTAGATCCTATCGTCTCCATTAGTAATTTCACCTCTGCCAGACACTAACTCTTAACTCTTAGACTCTGTCTTCATTATACTATATGTCTGAGAGGAGCTTACAATATGCCCCTGTTCTAAGGAAGTTGCCACAGAGTTTGTAAAAGCAGTCTTTCTGTCTAGTTACTTTGGGATTTAATCCTCTCTTGCACACAAACACACACATGCCTATTGATTCCTGAATTTCCCGAACCACCACCCACTGGGTAGTCGTGAAAACATCTGAAGCTTCACAAAGCCAAGCATGTATGTGACTTGTCCAGTGCTGTCTGGCTAGAGGACAGATTTATTAGTCTTGCACAGCTGGCGCTTTGCCTTTGTGTTCAGGGGTCACCTGCCTGACCACAGGAACCATAGATGCCAACTACAATGCTAATCCACTCACTACTCACTCCATGTGGACCTACAAGCCGCCTGACATCCAAATCAGCCAAAGTCAAGGGGCAGTCTTCCAGCAAGATGGCTCTTATTGGTTTTCTTTCAGCCACCAATGGAGACATCCATTGGCTAGCAATGCCATGGGGCAGGAGGAGCTTGGAAAGACAGGATTATGGGATGAAAAATGGCCCAATAGCTGAAGACTAGAAGAAGGACAATGAGGCTCACAGCTGATTGAGTATACACAGAGATTATGAGCATCTAGCTGAGTGACTTATGTTTGGTCTATAGCCATTGGGAACTGTATGTTGGTCTTTATCGACATCATTGGACTTTTTTATCTTTATTTTTTATGATGTAGTGTCTATTAGTTTTTTCACAAGTACAATAGTAATGGGGCAATTTATCTCTACTGATCCACAGTAACTGAAATCTTAAATCCACCAAACAAGGCTCACCTGTACAGAACAAGCCCTTATTTATAATCTGAGAGATTTCCAAGGAATTGGATGAAGAGAGCTCAACATTAGCACCCTATTTACCCTAAACTCCTATGTGCAAGAGCAGAACCTTTTCAAATGTCTCCAGTACTCCACTGGAGTCCTTATTGTAATAAACAGTTTAAACGTATACAATCAGAGAGTAATGTATTTTTTTACATTGTTTACCAACTTTAATTTAAAAAATCAAAAAGTAGGTACAGAGCAGGAAACAGAAGTATCTCATGAAAGTACTGAATCAGTCTGTTTACCAAGGCTATGTCTAAAAGGTAACATCCCGGCAGCATAAGTCTCGCAAGATTCTCATTCATCCATATTAAGGTAAGGGTTAGGTGTAGGGTTTCAGTAGGACTCCAAATAAACATAGTGTTTGAACATCGCAGCTCTCACGAATGTGCAGCTCTCACAATACTTTAGGTATTTAGGGGGAGATCTTCTAAACACGACAATGTGTGAGTTCCAGTTTCTGGGTGAAATGTCCACAGATGGTGCCAAAGGCGAGTTGTAGTCATAGTTGTGAATGATGAGAAATACAATGAAGAGGAATGCATATTTTATTAACCATACATCCTAACACAAACCTCAACCCTAAACCCATAAATGGAGTAAAAATTCAACCTCCGAATTGCACTCATCATTGATTACTCATGCAAAGCGCTGTCTGTAGTATCATAAGAAAAATTAAACACATTTGAATAAATACAATAATGTGTGATGGAAGATGACACTTGTCAGTAATTTGACAGAATGGGGTCGATTACAGAGTACCGCAACGTTCATTATAGCAGCATGTTGATTTTTCAAAATAAAACAAAATAAAAAAAGTTGTGTATAACAGGGAGCATTACATAAGCACTACTGGTAATCCAATGACTACAACTATGTGAGTTTAAAAATTTGGAAGACGTTGTGGTTCTTGGCAGACTATACAGAAAATGTAGAACGCTGTAACAATGATGACTCTGAAGTTGGGATAGGATGACGGATCGAGGAATGTCTGTACTGCTGCTCTTTCTCTCTCTCTCTCTCTCTCTCTCTCTCTCTCTCTCTCTTCTCTCTCGCTCTCTCTCTCTCCCTCTTTCTTACTGATAAGAGGGGCCACATTCCAAGCTTTGACCCCACCTAAGACTGTCCAGCACTAGAATATAAATGGCACACACACATATTGGTGCGGCTATCCTTATGAGGACTCTCCAGAGACATCATTTTTATACTGTATGAACTATAGATTCTATCCCCTAACACTAAACCTACCATTAAACCTAACCCTCACAAAAACTTTCTACATTTTTACATTAAAAAAAAAACGTAGTTTAGTATGTTTTTTTAAGCGGGACACTTAAATGGGGACACTAGAAATGTCCTGATAAACCACATTTATAGCATTATACCCTTGTAATAACCAGTTTGTAACCTAAAATAATGTCCTTGTAAACCACCCACACCTGCACACACACACACACACACACACACATTTGGCATCCCCCACCAACACACTAATCATATCGTGACAAAGATAAGAGCAACACAGTGCAGAGTTTTCTCTGTCTGTGGTTCATTTGAACTTTCCATTCCTCCTTTACACACTCACAGAAAACAGAAACACTGAATTTTCCATACATTTATTATGTGTTAACTTGTTACTATCAAGTAAAATGATTGTCAATACACATTAAATAGCACCTCATAAATCAATTATTTAATTTATTTTTTCAAAGTTCAAAATTCAAAATACTGTCCATACGTTTTCTGGAAAAAAGGCCCTAATAGTCAAGTAAATATATCATAAATAAATAAACCATTTTGGCCACCTGTAAATATTTCTTGCATAAATAAATAAATCATTTTGGCCACCTGTAAATCTTTCTTGCAAGGTTTGTCTGTGGTATTTGCTGGGGCTTTGAGAGGTGTTGTGTTTGGCGTCAACATGTGTGGACAGTCTTTGATAAGACTACAGATGTACTGTCTCACCTCTACTAACTGGACAGGGTACAAACTGTTAGGCGGTTGACCGATGACATCGCTATCACCACACAAGTTTTCCGTCAGGTCTAGTGTGATTGAATGAAAAAGACAGATTCCAGGTTTGTTTTCTAAATATGCCATCATAGTGGATTAGCTGACACCTAACACACAAGCATGCACGTACACAAACACACACACACACACACGCACGCACGCACGCACACACACACACACACACACACACACACACACGTTGGTACTCCTATTATTATGAAGATAATAACCCTCCCCTAACCCTTACCCTACCCCTTATCCTAACCCTCATAGAAATGTTTTGGCATTGTTTATTATGTTTTTTAAGCCATTTGAATTACAAGGACACTAGGGGTGTTCTCATAAACCATGTTTATAGCATAATACTCTTGTAATTACTAGGTGTACCCTAAAATGTCCACATAAACCACAAAAACCAACTCACACACAATAATTTTGTCTTATTTTATATATAATCACCCACTTTCTTACACACACACACACACACACACACACACACACACACACACACACACACACACACACACACACACACACACACACACACACACACACACACATATAAAATGATTATTTTATTTTTAGCATCAAGAAAGAGATGGACAATCTCCATTAGACTTAACCTGTGCATGTCTTTAGCCAGCTGTATAAATTATGCCAGCTATCTCGTTCTGGCTTGTGACATACCATATGGAGCCCTTTAGGTAATTTATCTGTCTGTTTCTATGAAGTCATCCTAGAGACTCTTACTATCAAGTGCTCTAATACATACATTCTACCTAGTCTTCTCCTGCCCTATTGGCTGAGTGCAGTTTGGATAAACACTTCCTCCCTTTACATCATACTGATCATAAAATACATATCATTCACACTTTAAAATAAAGTTGTATATGATAACATTAGTTTTCACAATTTTAACAAAAACTACTAATGAACAATAGTTTTACAGCATTTCTTAATGATTAATTCTACATATAAAGTATTAATGCATTTTTAACATTATAAGTTTATGATGTTAACATTAGTTAATGCATTATAAACAAATATGAACTAACAATTAGCAATGGAACTGTATATTTATAAATTAACCAGTATTGACGAATGATGTAAAAAATGTATTGTTTATTGTTGGCAGAGGTGTCATGCCCATTCAAAGTAAGGGGGCATGTGCCCCCTCAGATATTTGAGCCAAGTGGATTTTAAATTGATTATTTGAACTTCAAAAAACATATTTTTACCTTTGATAATGAAATGTAATGATTATTGCATTTGGAAAAAAAGAATGTCTATGAGGCAGAAATCTTTAGTCACATTCTAAATGTTTTTTTTTTTTTTGTCAGTTAATTTGAGTTAAAGGCGACGTCCCATGACTGCCTTGGATCGCGCTCATGGGGAAGGTCAAGCACATATTTGAAAGCAGTTCAAAGCTGTTAAGCTAACCTAAATGTTTTTGTCTCAGTGGAACAGTCAATCTTTTTTTCTTTTTTTTTTTTTTTTTTTATAGTCTAATATAGATATGTGTTTGATCGGTCGCTGTTCATTTCCTTTGGTGCTGAAATACATTTGACTTGTTTTGCAGCGCAACACACTTTTCTTCATGTTTTAAAAAAGCAGCAGTCCCTCACCTTTCCAGTCATTATAAAAACAGTTAGTTCGTGTTTTAAGTAATGAAAAACAGTTTTATATGGTTCCTCTGCAGCAGCAGATTTTGTATCGTTGCTGAATGGATTAAGACAACTAGTGCTGTTTACATTCTCTGTCTAAACTATAATGTGTCAAACAGTGACGCAATTGCGATAACTGGCGTGATGAAGAGACAGCATTCATTGTTTTCTTGGCATGTTTCAGAAGACGAAAGACAAACAGATATGGTTTGCTTGGTGACATTTCCACAGTATTTGTCCAATCTCTGTTATTGTAAATGGTGCAGCGACTCATCTATGGTTTCTTCTCTTTAATAAAATTGTACATCCTCGTTCCCTTTCCTTGCATAATTTCTTCACGAATTTTCTGTGAAATATCAATAATATTTTTATTATTTACTGTGAACATTTTTGGCCGGAAGCTTGTTATTTTCTTTTTTGATTCTCTCATGGATAAAATCAAATAAATCTCTCTGCGGATTATAAAAAGCTGGCATTTCACATTTCATTTGAACATGGTGAGGCCTATGTTTAAAATGAGGTGCTTGTTCAGTTCTTTATTTATTTTAAATGTATCAACAGATCCTTTAAAAAAATGTTATAGCCTACATACGAGCCATTTATTTATTATCATAGTATATTGAAATACTGACGTTCTGACCTGGAATTTAGACTCTTAGACCATCATCTAATAGTGAGTTATGCTACTTTTTGTAAATTTATGTTTGGTTTGATTGTTGTTAAGTTGATATTTTATATGTTTTATGTCATTTCATTTATATATGTAGAGTTCTTTAAGTGTAGGTTTAAATACTCTAAAATTGGGCCTCGTTAAATAACATTACATTATTTCACGCCTTTGTAAATGCACTATTAAACCATGTCTATTGTTTTTAGTGTTATTATTGCTCTCTTATTTCTTGTTTTGTACTTAGTTAATACACCTGAACGCATATATCACTATGCATTTATGAGCAGCTATGCGTTATGTTACTACCCACACGCTGTTTAGGCATTCTAGGTGTTTTTATTTGTTCTGTTGCTTTTACTTCGTTTATATCCAAATTTACGAATTTTACTCGTTATGTAATGAAGATACAAACAAAACAAGGTGTTAATAAAACATGCATCTAACGGTGAAAAACATCGCCATACAAAACACCACAAAAATATTTTACTATCTGACTTTTCCACTTGGATTTAGATGATTTTGACAGTTTTGTGCAAACAAAGGTATATTTAATATAGTCATTGAGCTTATTTATTTTTTGAATAGCTGTTACCGTATTGACTGGCTGTGCTTAGTGTCTAAGAAACGCATCTGATTGGTGTCTTGAGGAATTATTCCAAACTAATTATACAGGTCTTTGTCTAATCATCGACATAACCCACCGACTTGTGGATTTTAATATTATGCCATTTTACACATCCCTAGCCGTTGTGTTGTTGAAATGTAATTAATTAATATATTCAGTATAGCCTACATCTTAATAGCTCATACTGCACTTTTGTGACAGTTATTGTTAATTAAAACCACAAAGGTAAAACATGAATTAGAACTGTTGTGCCAGATGATGGGCCAAAAATGCCCTCTTAAAATTTAAAAAATGCCCATGAAAAACTCCAGAGGTCAAATATTTCCCCTTAATGGAAAGGTTAACAAAATCACTCTGAACAGCCTCTTTTAGAAATGCTTTAGCCAATAGATACATGTGTAGTTAAGAAAATTAAAAACATGCCCAGTCCCCCCTTGACTTAAGGGTACACTTCTTTTCTTGGTCAGGTTGTTGTGCACCCTGAGATTAAATCCGGCAGGAATGCGATTATGACATTTTTTCTTGAATTTTTTTAATTTCATTTTTATTTTATTAGTTTTATTATCTATAACTTACACTGAACATGGACAACTACATTTACAGTAATCACCCCATTCAGTGGAAGGCTACATGTTCACCTTCTTTAGAGATTGGCTTTAGCTCACTTGGACTCAAAATGTTTAGAATAAGCCAGTCTGTCAAGCAGTCTGGGTAGAGCAAAGTGATCCCTGCAGTAGTGCAGTGGGTCAAACAAGTTGCCATTGACCCAGTGGGCCTGACTCTGAGCAGTGGGGTGAAAGATAAGATTAGGGAGAGTAATTCCAAACTTTATACCAGACAAAGTGTTACTTAGACAGCAAGAGGAGTAGGTGCTTAATATGATTTTGTACTGTATTACCAGCTGCTGCTTATTAATTTTATTTGGTAGATATACTTTAGATAGGCAGTGTGGCTGTACATATGTCTACATGGCTGTGCTAACATAACAGTTATTGGTTCTAACTCAGTTTTCTTTGCACAGTGGCACACTCATCAGCAGTTAAACCCTGTGATTACCATTAAATAACTCACTTTAGGCTAAATGTATCAGCTTAAAGGGATAGTTCACCCCCAAAAAATATCTTATTATTTATTCACCCTAATGCCCTTTCAGATGTTTATGACTTGCTTTCTTCTGCTAAAGCTTTAATCTCATAAAAACATTTTTTTTAGAAGAATATGTCAGCTGTTTAGGTCCTCACAATGCAAGTGAATGGGTACCAAAATGTTGATGCTCCAAAAGGACATAAAGGCAGCATAAAAGTAATCCATAGGACTCCAGTGATTAAATCTATATCTTCAGAAGTGATATGATAGGTGTTGGTGAGTAAGAGATACATATTTAAGTAATTTTTTACTATCACCCTCACTTTCAAATTCTTCTTCTTTTGTTTTTAGTGATTTGTATTCTTCGTGCATATTGCCACCTTCTGGGGAGGGAGGAGAATTTATATTAAAACAATGACTTAAATATTGATCTGTTTCTCACCCATACCTATCATATCACATCTGAAGGCATGGATTTAACCATTTAAGTTATATGGATTACGTTCATGCTGTGTTTATGTGCATTTTGGGACATCAATATTTTGATACCCATTCACTTGCATTGTATGGACCTACAGAGCTGAAATAGTCTTCTTAATATCTTTGTTTGTGTTCATCAGAAGGAAGAAAGTCATACACATCTGGGATGGCATGAGGGTGAGTATATGATGAGAGAAATATACCTTTTATGACAGTTTATCAACTGTTTTGATACTCTGGCCATTGCTGATCACAAATGCCTTCAAAGGACAGTTTGTCCACAGATGTTTTAGTCACATGTAGTCCTCAACAAGCACCACTTTGCAAAGTGTTTAGATTAAAAGATAAATATTCTACTAAATAGTTCAAACAGTCTACTGTTTCTGTACAGCTGACAAGAAATGATGGTCTTAGATTAGTCCCTAGTGGTCAGGTGTGCTCTTTACAACTGACCATTTAACACAATTGATACACCCACACAACACACCATTAAGCAAAATACCAAATACCACATAACTGCCATAAGACTTATTGTATAAACTTAAATAAATCTTAATCAAGACTTAAAATGAAATAATAAAGTATATAAAATATGTTTTAAAGTTGTTGATATTAGCCTACTGCTCATTCACACACTTGCAGTGTAACTTCTTAGGTAAGCAAGTAAGCAACATTTACCCTCATTTGTGATTTACAGTACTAATATGAAAAAAGCATGTTTTTAAATATTTCAGACAAAAAAGTATAATAATATAATACAATTTAAATATGACTGATAATTTATTTTGAATAAATTACAGTATATCCGAATGCATTAGCAATTACTATGAATTTAGTAGTTTCTATCATTAAGACGTTAAATAGGTTAAACTAATAATTCTTTCCCCAGGATTACTGAATAAGAGATGGAGTCCAATAATACATGACTTCCTATCTCTGAAACCAAATAGCCTTTTTTATTTTTATTTCTTCTTCTTCTTTTTTTTTTCATTTTAGGGCCCCCTCTTGTGGTTAATATTTGTAATAACGTGGAAAGTGTTCAAATTAAATAATAAAAACACAAATCTGTGAAATATCTTAACATGCACAGAATGAACGTGACAAGCCTAGATTATCAAATGTATAACTGGTTAGTGCTCATCAGTGTGTGTATGCAAATAAGTCATCCAGCACAGTATTTACGTTCAATGTTATCACAAAAATGTCACATTGAGGTAGACCTTTTAACAGGATTTTTTTTTTTAATATTTCAATTTAGCGCAATTAGAAATGTGCTTAATTTTATGGAGATTATTTGTGTGACATATCTCTTCCTGGACAGCACACCACACTGAGACAGACATAAGCATGTAAATAGAACTCAGAACACTTGGCAATGTTTGCAAAAGGCAAAAAATGTATAGTTAGTAGAATTTTATTCTTTCTTTTATTTATTTAATTTTTTCTCACTCATCCCAGTATTAATGTGTGCCAAAAAGTCTTGGTAAATATCCCATCTAATAATTCTTGTGTCAATGGCCTGTGCCTCTGCCCCTTCCTTTTTCTCTCCTTGTAGCTTTAGAGTATGTGCTCCCCTTGCAGTTTATTTGATGCTGACTTGCTCCTAAAACTCATTCCAGCAGAGACAAAGCCATTTACAAACTTTCAACAGGATAATTCATACAGTATACACAAGCAAAGGTACCAATGGCTTACTGAAGGAAACTTTCTAGTCATCATTTGCAGGGTGTGGTGCAAAAGCTCAAACTGAACCAACCAGCTTTTTGCTATACCAACTAGATGGTGGGCAAAAGTGTGGAACTTCATTTCGGTTTGCTGCTATTTAGATACATCAAGAACACATGTGTTTCTGAGCTTATTTCATTAATTTTTTAGCCATATATTGGATGAAGAATAGAGGCTGTGGCTGTCATGTCTCCAGAGTGTGAATTTTGCACAATGAGAGATAAAGGAATAAAACAACTTATTGCAGTATTTACTTCTACATCAAGACCATGTAGCAATTTATCTTGTTGATTTCAGAAAAGCCAATAAGCTGTCTTCATCTCATCAATGAAATGCAAGGGCTTCTTAAAGCTTTAATCTAAACTAATCAAAAAGGAGATTCTCAGCACTAAACAACCATTCACATGGTAAAAAGCAACAGAATTGGCCATAGAAATCCGAACATATTTCAAAGGCAAAATCCAGGCGTATTCCGGAAAAGCACTTATATATTTATTTGCTGAGTTACTGCACATCTTGGGACTATCAATCATTATGTGCTATGCACTCACGAACAGAACACAAGGATTCTGCAGACTTAGTAGGCCTGGGCCTGCATTTGCTAGTCACCACCAGTAAAAACACAGGAAGTATAAAAACTCATGTGGTGTGCCTCAAAAAGAGGAGGCAAAAGTTCAGTGATATGATATTTCAATATTTAACACCATACAGTTAATTTATTGTTGACACGTTTTATGATCAGAGGTATTTAAAAAATATATATATATTTTTTTTTAAGTAGGATAAATAGGCCTATATTATCGATATAATCTCAGGAGCATTTTGGATAGTTAGCATTTTATTTTAGCAACCACATATACAGTACATATGTACAGTATAACGTGTGAAGACCAGCTCATCGACTTAAACATAAGCATTTACATTTTGACCAAACGTAAATACATTCATTTTTTAGACCTATACTAATTATTTTTATTTTCAACAGTGGACAAACTCCTGGGGTGAAATTGTCTTAATTTTAAGAGATTTTATCTGAAGAAGAAAAAAGAAGAAGAAATAAAAGTAAGAAACGATGCGCTTCTCCTCGTGTAGGCCTATCTGCTGTGGATGGCAAAGCCCTCCTACTTGTTTTTCAACGATTAGCTGTTCATCAGAATTACCAGCTCAAATCCAGCAGTTTCACTTCCCGCATTAAAGGGGATGAATATTGATCTGCTAAAGAGGATTTATTTATTTTCATGCTCTATCCAAAGATCAACTGCTACCAGCTTTCGGGGGATCTGCGCGGCTCTTGCGCGGTAAAGCTACTGCACACATGACTTTGGACTTGACATTTGAGTGCTGGAAGGAAACCAAACAGTAAATTCACTGCAATAATCCCAGATAAATGGACTGATCACTGCCGAAGCTTAGATAGTTAAGTGGCCTACACTTAAGTCCAGAGACGACCAGAAATGACGCAGAGGATGTGGAAGGTGGGGATGAATCTCGTGAGTTTCGGTAAGCTTTTACACGGTAGACGCAACAACGAATGCTCTTCTAATGAAATGCAATTTCATAAGGGCCTATGTTTCGCTTTACTAACACCTGTCCAATTTTTCTTGATTGTTTAAAAGATTAAGAATCACTTAACAGACATGTCACAGGCCTATAGAGCACTATGATGAATCATGTGCTTAAAGAGAGTAGACTACATCCAGCCTTCGGGGGTAAAGTTTGGGGAGGTTCTTGTACAAATATGGCATACATGCAGCCCATCACAACTATTAGTCGATCACAAATTAAATGCGGCAATTACGCGGTGCTTCATCTGCGACGTGCGTTGTGTTTATTTGATCAATTATGATTTTCTAGAGAGCACTAAAAGACCGATGTTTCTCCAAACAATTAAAAAAGGTGAGACAAGTATGTTGTTTTTTGTCCAGCAGAGGGCACATCACGCCTTCTGAAGGGATCTCGCATCTCTTCGTTATAATTATCTAAGTATATAGTTAATCAAGCATCAGCATATGACTGTAATGACACAATATGATACCTGAAGTGATCAGGAACTTGTAAAAATGTAATACCTTGAGTAAAATAAGAGTTAATATAATTTTACGCATGGGAGGGTGGAGTAACAGAAGACTAGAAATAGATTTTAAATATCTGCATATTGTTGAAAATATTTTTACTGATATTTTTTATTGCGTTCCTCATTCACAGAAACAAATATCTATAAGCAATTCCTACAAATATTCTACAATAAATACAATTTCTTCCTAATGCTACTACCTCAATAAACCAATGGACAGTTTGCGGTTTTATTTGTTCTTAGATACAAACACATCTTAAATAATATATTATTCTTGCTGAAATGAATAAAAAATATTTTTAATTTTAAAATATTAATATTTTTTAATTTAATTAAAATTAAATATGTAATATTTTAAGAAGAATTATCGTAGATTTGTTAAATTTAATTTAGAAATGTGCTATTTTAACTACATTCTTTACTTTAAATTTTAACGTTTAGTTTAATATGGCGATTAGTTTTCATTAATAAAAAAAAAACTGTAGAGAAAAAAATATTCTATTTAATTTTTTTATGACCCACTCTAAAAAATGTACAGTAGCCTTCAAAATAAATCACAGTAAATAATTCACAAAACAATTCAAAATATTCTCAATTTAATTTACAGTATACTGTACAATAATTCAATTTCTTGGAATACATGCAAAGGATATTCTGAGAACTGCATTATTCTCACCCTAAATATCTTGGCTTTAATGCCCTACAATAAATCTTAAAACTGTGTGCCACTGCAGTCTGACTGAAAGCCAGAAATGTGTCAGTGGCTATTTTAGAGCAAGCTGACCTGGAAAAAGTTTCAGATCATCCCTATCCATGTCTCCAAACGGAATAGTCAGAGCTTCCAAATTTGAAAAATAAATTAGACAGAAGCCACCAAGCTGGTGTGTGAATAACAATTAGCAATGTAAATTATATTTTCAGAATCAATTAATAAGCATCTAAAGGACAGTTGAGCCTAATGTTTACAGGTGGCTACGAGGAAAGTGGGGGTCTTGCCATCTAGGCAAACAAAGCACACAAATGAAGTGACATTCCAACTCTTTAAACAATGAATAGCTCAAATCTCACCCACACCCTAAAGCTGGGCTTGCAAAGTGTCTTCAAGTCCATTAGGGGTAATTATGGACAATCAGACAGGTAAGCTGTAGACAATATGAGATTAAGGGGACCTAATGCCACCAATGCACAAATACAAAGATTTTTGTGAAAAGGCTGTCTGAACGACATTTGAATCCATTTGATTATTAATCCAGACAGTTGGCAACACATTAATTAAACCTATTATTAAATGTGAATACGTTTTAATTTATCGTCAGTGAGTAAGTAACCTCTGCAAGTCAATGACCATGGCTCCTATATTATGTAGACCAACATACAATTCTTCAACATGTGCCTGGGATTCACCAAAACAACTAAAGCGTGTGCTTTTGAATCTTTTGGCAGGCAGACACCTAAAAGAGGGAAGTAATATTTTTTACTAAAATCCAAGCACAAAGGCAGCTTGCCACACCACATGTTGGGTGAAATAAATTACCCCTCAGACTACGTGAAACCACTCATTCATGACTGACATTTGCCCTGGGCCAATACTGGCTGGACAAATAGAGCTATAGAGTGTTTGAGTGTGACAGTGGAACAGAGCAATTCACAGGTATATGAGATAGAGGACATTATAATGCAGCTTAAACTGACCTAGACTAATCCAGACCAATCCACCTCAATATGTATGGCTCAGTTTCCCTTGCTAACACAATACATTTGAGTTTCAGGCAGAGTAGATTGTGAAACATATTACAATAAAATTGCCTTGACATGAAATATAATTATATATATATATTTATGCTTCATTACTTCAGAAACACCTCATTGGTTTATTTGTTAAATTCCTTGCTTGTTGCATCCTTAAAATATAATTTAAATGTAATCATTATCGAACACACCACAACATCTTGATTTGTGTTGGTCAGGTAAGAAAAATGGATTTTAAACCTTGTGCTCAATACTAGTCAAACGAAAAATCTATGTAAATATTCCTTCTGATCCTCCAAAGACTTATTAGCATACTAAAGAACGATCCACATGCTTGATTCTCATTCTCTAGTAATCTTCCAGTTCCTACAATTAATTGCCTGTGAAAATAATTATTGTAAGGGCTAGTGCTTTTAGAGACAGGGTGACACCCAAACCTTCCTTGTACACGCCTTAATCGAGTAATGACAGAGAGCAAAGAAAAATGTGTCTGTATTAGTGTGTGTACATATGTGGAGTTTGGCAAGCTGATTGGGAAGGCATTTGAAACAATAGGCCTCCTTGGTGGTTTAAGAGTATATCCGTGGATTTCAGGGCTCAGGAATCTTTAAAGTTGTACGCCAAAGCCATAAAGCTCACCACACCCAAGAGAATGGAACTACCCTGCTGTCTTTTCTCTTTACATGCACACACACACATAAACATAATTATATTACACCTTTTAAGCTAGTTATATTTCAACATATACAAATATAGACATAAACATGCATATACATTTTTTTTTGCATATAAAAAATAATAATATTTCCCTCTAAATAAAAAGAAAATTCACAGAAATTACACTATTGTTTATTAATTTATTTATGGTCTTTTTTATGCTGTTTGCGTGTTAATTTAGAGGAATGTTTCAGGGTTCAATAAGTTAAGCTGTACTGACAACATTTGCATGGTTACATTAAGGCACTTACAATGGAAGTGAATGAGGCCAGTCCATAAACATTAAAATACACACTGTTTCAAAAGTATAGCCACAAAAGTTCAACATTATATGTGTTAATATGACTTTAGTGTGATCAAATGTCTGATACACAATTTTTGTGTGATAAAATTGCTTAAAAGCTTTACTAGTATTGTATCGTCATGGCAATGAGGTTGTTATTTGGGATATTAATTTACACTGATAAGTATAGTAAGGGATTTGATCACACTAAAGTCATTTTATCACATATAATGTTTACTTATTGTGGCTATACTTTTTAAGCAATGTGTATTCTAACATAATGGACTGGCCCCATTCACTTCTATTGCAAGCACCTTTTTAAACATTTTTAAAAAGTTCACACTGCTAAACACAATGTACACTAATGTGCACAATAGCAAAAGGTTTTCAGTAGAAATCCTATATTTTCTGTGCATTTTCACATTGAGAAAAGGCTTTCAGAGGCTTTATATGGAGTTAGGATGAAAATATGGTGCATTTCGACTTTCTATAGCTTGGTATTATGTAATAAATGTACTTAGTCCTGCTGTCCTCATATTTGGGCATGCATTTTAGGAAAATTATTTGCTCTAGAAATTTATTTTTTATTTTATATTATTTTGTGCATGTTTATTAGGTGCTGCTAGTTAAAAAAATGCATTTCATAACATTTGGTGACAAGGATTTCAAAGACAGCAGTGCAGAATATTACATTCCCATTTGGCCTAAGTTTTTTCATCCAAAGCATTTCATAGTGCGTTCAAGGCATACATTTGATACACATGTGTTACCTGGGAATTGAACCTATGACACTGGTGTTGCTAGTGCCATGCTACCAGTTGAGGAATCCTTAAAGAAGATATGTATGTGTTTGTTAATTTAGTTGGGTGAGTGTACGCACAAGACCATATTCAGAATATCTTCAGAGCCCGTAATTGATTAAAGTAGTGACAAATGCGAAAACTGGGGCTGATTTTCAAAACAGAGCTTGCTATTTGTGAGTCGGCCACAGCAAATAGACATCAGGAATGGAGAATTATCCTATCTCTCCTCACTGCTGAGTTGCTGGGACACATCTGAAAAAGCTGTACTGACACCTCATACAGCATCTGCTGGCATGTGTAACACTGGACACACCACTGAGTGTTTTCTATTATCACGTCACATAATCTGACATATTCAGAGACTGTCTCTGTCTCCCTCTCTCATCTGTAGTCTTCTTTTGTCAACATGCTTTCAATTTCATTTCAATTCCATCTTTTGAAATACTGTATGCACTCAGCCGGAGGGATTTTAGCTTTCGTGCTAAATCTGACAAATAATGTCTCCATAGTGCAATATTCCACAGACAATATGCAGAGATGGACCTGACGTACACTGTGATCACTCAGGAGAGTTTGTACAAGCATAATGAATTTATGAGACAAGCTTGTTTTATGTGCTCTTTCGTTTAGCTGTCCGCTATCAGAGTTTTAAAGAGTTAGCTGTGTAGGAGAACCAAATTTGTTACAGTGGGTGAGACAGGGCAGATCCTTAGCAATGACTTATAATTATGTGCCTTTGTGTATGTGTGAGTGTTCAAGGTATACTATTTGTTGCTTGTTGAGGATGCAATACATATGTACAATACAAATGTCAAATGATGACAAATGTCATTATTATGAGCATAAAGCTCTTTCCTTTCTGAGATATTTTTCGCAGGGAAAACTGCTTCAGCATTTCATTGTTTTATTGTCTGATCTCAGTACATATAATTTTACAAGGCCTTTTGCCTCCCAAGCTGTCTGCAAGCCAGGAAGCTGAAGTCTTTAATGTGAGCCAGGGCTGACAGAGAGGCATATGGAAGGAGCCAGAAAAACTGCACTGTTTGCACAACGCCACAGGTCGACAGGGATGGATAGGACTCCATGGTAGCTCAGTTGTCACAGGGCTCACTTGAGGGTCAGACACTTCATCATGGCTACAGATGTGCATGAACACACATACACACACGTTATGCCTCCCAACTATCTCCTGTCGACCTCCTCAATCCACTACAAGCTTAGTTTAATTTGCATGTTCACTGGTCAGGGTAGAAAGTGTTGGTTTAAAGGAGGCTATTTGTTGTGCTCTCGGTTAATACCACGCAGAGCTTTAAATACCCATATCAAATCTTTGCAGCTCAACAGATTCAGTTTTGCAAACCTGTATCGAACAGAGGTTTATGTTCTGTGTTAAAGTAAAACCAATCGCCGGATTAGAGACTGTCTCAAAATGAGTGAGTGTGATAGAGTGTGTATGTGTGTCTCTGTACAGTATAAGGCATTATTCCTTTGGTGGTGGTTTTAACGGGATTATTTTGCTAATTGAATTGATGTTGAGCTTCCTGTAATTCTATTTAACAATACACTTTAAAGAAATTTAAATGAGTAAAATACCTTCTCATGATCAAGCATCACTTGAAATTAATTTTCTAAACTAGTGGTTCTCAAATTATTTTACTTCAGAACCCAAATATTATATTGGACAAAAAGTGACCCAACACAGTACAAAAATTGTTTATGGTAGAAAATTAAACAAAATGTCTTTAAAATCAAACAATGAAATGTATTGGCATTTATGATATTAATATAAGATGCTTCTACCAAGTCACTGTATTGAGTGTATTCTGATTACAAAGTAATTTGTTACAGTAATCTAATTCGTTTTTAGTCACAAAGTAGTGTAATACATTACATTTAAATTATTGCAATCTTATTACAATTTATGATTTTCAATAAAGTTATTATTTTTAAGTACATTAACTGGGTTACACATATTTCAAAAAATATATATTAATGTAAAATAAATTATCCTTTTCATATATGGCACCTAAACTATGTAATGGTCTTCTTAGCATTGTTCGGGACTCAGACACACTCTCTCAGTTTAAGTATAGACTGAAGACTCATCTATTCAAGAAGGCATATGCCTCATTTCTCCATCAGCTGCATTAGTTAGGTCAACAGATCTGGAAATTCTTCTCATAGTCTATAATTCTGGGCCCGTATTCACAAAAATATCTTAAGGCTAAAAGTAGTTCCTAACATGGAAATTTAGGAGTAACTCTTAAAACTTAGGGACGTGTCACTCCTAATTTTAAGACTCATAATGTTTTCATCTAAGACTAATTAATGAATTCATGCTGTCGTCAATCCACAATATATATATATATATATATATATATATATACACACATATATATACACTCACCTAAAGGATTATTAGGAACACCTGTTCAATTTCTCATTAATGCAATTATCTAATCAACCAATCACATGGCAGTTGCTTCAATCATTTAGGGGTGTGGTCCTGGTCAAGAAAATCTCCTGAACTCCAAACTGAATGTCAGAATGGGAAAGAAAGGTGATTTAAGCAATTTTGAGCGTGGCATGGTTGTTGGTGCCAGACGGGCCAGTCTGAGTATTTCACTACTGGGATTTTCACGCACAACCATTTCTAGGGTTTGCAAAGAATGGTGTGAAAAGGGAAAAACATCCAGTATGCGGCAGTCCTGTGGGTGAAAATGCCTTGTTGATGCTAGAGGCCAGAGGAGAATGGGCCGACTGATTCAAGCTGATAGAAGAGCAACTTTGCCTGAAATAACCACTCGTTACAACCGAGGTATGCAGCAAAGCATTTGTGAAGCCACAACACGCACAACCTTGAGGCGGATGGGCTACAACAGCAGAAGACCCCACCGGGTACCACTCATCTCCACTACAAATAGGAAAAAGAGGCTACAATTTGCAAGAGCTCACCAAAATTGGACAGTTGAAGACTGGAAAAATGTTGCCTGGTCTGATGAGTCTTGATTTCTGTTGAGACATTCAGATGGTAGAGTCAGAATTTGGCGTAAACAGAATGAGAACATGGATCCATCATGCCTTGTTACCACTGTGCAGGCTGGTGGTGGTGGTGTAATGGTGTGGGGGATGTTTTCTTGGCACACGTTAGGCCCCTTAGTGCCCATTGGGCATCGTTTAAATGCCACGGCCTACCTGAGCATTGTTTCTGACCATGTCCATCCCTTTATGGCCACCATGTACCCATCCTCTGATGGCTACTTCCAGCAGGATAATGCACCATGTAACAAAGCTCGAATCATCTCAAATTGGTTTCTTGAACATGACAATGAGCTCACTGTACTAAAATAGCCCCCACAGTCACCAGATCTCAACCCAATAGAGCATCTTTGGGATGTGGTGGAACGGGAGCTTCGTGCCCTGGATGTGCATCCCACAAATCTCCATCAACTGCAAGATGCTATCCTATCAATATGGGCCAACATTTCTAAAGAATGCTTTCAGCACCTTGCTGAATCAATGCCACGTAGAATTAAGGCAGTTCTGAAGGCGAAAGGGGGCCAAACACAGTATTAGTATGGTGTTCCTAATAATCCTTTAGGTGAGTGTATATATATATATATATTTCTAAATATATTAGAATATAATTGATAATGACTGTTTAAAAAGGTATCACCTGAATCACAATTGAATCAATGTATTTTAATATTAGAATATTATAAGTATTATAATTTTGACATTTGACATATGAAGGAATATTCATTATCCAAACAAATATCTATCTATCTATCTGTAACCCGCACACACAAACACAAGACGAGACAGTCACAATGTTGGAGAAAACTGCTTTATTCCAACAAAGCAGGCAACAGTACAAAAACAGCGCAAATCCAGTGAAGAATGGTCAGGGTGAGCGTTAAATCGAAGCCGGGGAATCAAGATAGGGTAAAGGGGCAAATCCAGGAGAGAGTGGTCAATGAGAACGTAGGGGGTCAAAGCCGGGGTAATCAGAATAAGAATAACAAGTGGGAGCAAAAACAGGGGAACAAGGGGAGCTGGCAAGCTAAGAGGTGAACGAGAGGAGGTCAAAACTAGACGAGACTAGCGGGGGGCAAAGACAAGGGAAACTAAATACAATAACCAACACCCGTGAAACGGATGTGCTGTGGTATTTATAGGGGAAGGTGCAGGTGTAAACAATGAAAGGTGATGAGACGAGTGCAGGTGAAATGAATAAAGGGGTGATTGAGACGAGTGCAGGTGGTCATAATGTTCTGGCCATTGGGAGCGGGCATGTGAGCCCGAGGAGGGAGACCTGCTACGAGCATGAGAGCTCGTAGGAGCAAAACGAGCGTGGAAACTCGAGGGAGCAAAACGAGCGTGCGAGCTCGAGAGGGCGGAACGAGCGTGGAAGCTCGAGGGAGCGGAGCGAGGGAGCGGGGTTCGTGACTCTATCTATCTATCTATCTATCTATCTATCTATCTATCTATCTATCTATCTATCTATCTATCTATCTATCTATCTATCTATCTATCTATCTATCTATGATCAATAATGTGGAGCAAGAAAAAAAGACAGAAAAACTCTCTGTGTCCCTTAAAAAATTGTTCTGCCAGTCCTTGGGAATAGGAATTAATTTCAGTGTGTTTTTGAAGTTGTAGATGGTCGAAATGTTTATTCTGATGGAAGCATTAGACAACAGACCACAACATGAGTCCCACAAGGGTAGCTTTACATGCCATATGGGTGGCTAAAAACCACAGAAAAGGAGGATTTCATTCATTCGAGGCAAGAAAACCTTGTGGTCCTTGTGCAGCGTTCCAGAGCCAATTCTTCCTCTCAGCAGTGGGAGGTTTTGACAAAGGAGGAGTGGATATCAAAAGTTCTGACTGGTCCATAAATAAATGTTCAGCTTGAATCAGCTTTGAAATATTGCACTATGCCAATTATGTTATTGCAGAATTAAACCTATTCAACCACTGTGCAGCGTGAAACTTGGTAGTCTGACTGAGCTGCTCTATACTTGTTTCTTGCAATGTGTCTTTCTGTCCACTTTCAGACCAGTTTGTTGGCAAAGACTTTTGTGGTGGGAAAAAAAATCCCTTTCTCAATGTCCAGTGTGATCTCAACAGAATTCGTAGGTATTCATATGCAAATTGTAGCTGTATCACACGAATATAAGTTTGCACAGACCACAAAATGTCCAATACTGACATATTGACAGCATCTGAGAAGTAAAACATTTTAAATTTCAACAACTTTAGAGATGCACAAATGTTAATGAATAAATCAAAAGTTGTAGATCAATGCGACAGCACGCACAAATCAGTAAATGTGTGAAACATACGTTAATATTACACCAAAACATATACAATATTACACATTTATTTAATACATTTTGAGATTTGAATCATGATGAAAATTGAATCATGATGCTTTTATTAGTCCCATATGGATGTCATTTATACATTTGCCTTTGAAGTCTTTCTCTGACATTTGCTCCATCCTTCACTGATAAAGAAAAGGAGCACTATGGGATTGTGTCTGAATTTTGAACTCATTCACCTGCAGCGGTGTCCGTGTGAAGGTTCCATGAATTTGAGTTTCAACCAGTCGTTAGAGGATTCATAAAGATTTTTTATATCCCTAAAGATTTGTAAAAAAAATGTTTTAGTTGTTGATTGTTGTACATTTAAGCGTCTATACAAATTTATATAAATCAACCTAGTCTAATGGAATGAACATTACTATAACTACATTTTTGCAAACATGCCCCTTTTTACACTTTGCTAGTTTCCTGGTAGAATTAACACCAGTGGTGCTACAACAACTGTGCTTATTATTCACTTTCACACAAATCATGTGTAATATGGCTGTTTATGACTTTTTAAACACTTATTTTTCACTATACTCACACTCTGCTATGTAAGGGATAATGTGCAGTCAGCTGGTTGTTATTGCACAATAAACCCTGATCAGGACCCCGACATGAATCGGAGTGGCCTTGTATCACCCTGAAGGGTTTATTTTGTGATAACAACTGGCTGACTGTACATTATCCTGCTTATTACTCAGCTACTAACCAAATATTTAAATACATGGACATAAAATATTCATTTGCATTGCAATTATGTAATATGAGAAGAAAAAAATTGCTGAACAGCTGAAATCAACCTGAGTCGGAGTTCTGTTGATGGTTTCTTTTTGTGAAAATGACCATCTGACGCTTCATTATTCAGCCTATTACAAATAAACAAATAACTGGGCATGACACTTTGAAATGCATTTAAATTGTATAATTATGTGAAAAGAAATAAATTGCTGAACAGCTGAAATCAACCTCTGGTTTGCATCTGAGTTTTCTGTTGGTGTTTATTTTGCGAAAATGGCCATCTGCCTGCTCATTATCCAGGCTTTTACAAGACTACTTGCTAAATAAACAAATAAATGCACATGAAATATTGATTTGAGTTGAAAATATTTTATTACCTTATTTGAAGAGATTGCACAGTGATAAAAGAAGCAAGAGTGACGGTTTGCAAGGACCCGGATTAGCAGTCTGATACGAGGAGCTGTGGTGGTTACAGAGCAATAACAGGCCACTAGATGGTACCATTGACCAATCAGAATAGAGTATTCCAGGCCACCGTGTAATAACTTATTATGTCAAAACACTTTTAATCTAATCATCATTTAAAAAATGACATATTTTAATTTAAATTTTGAATTACAGACCCAACTACATTTACACTCTTATTCCAATAATATTAGCTTGCACGGTAGCGCACCTGATAGAGTTTTGGACTTTGGACTTGGAAGAGCGAGCCTCAAGCCCAGCCAAGCATGCTCAAAAAGAAAGTGAAAATGAAGAAGTGACACGGAATGGCATGGCTGCTTCAGTGAAACTGTTTTTAATGTTAAGGTTAAGGTGTTGACATAGGGTAAGGGTGTCTGATTTGTTCACTAGGCTAGGTTTAGGTTTAAGTTACAGGTATGGGAGGTAAGTTTAACTCAATAAAACATCCATCTAAAATCCACCTTCAAAATTTCATCTGATTACAACATCATTTCATTCTGTTTTGGTGCTCCTGCTGGGCATTTCACTGGGAAAATGTAGACAAACGTGTTATCAAGCAAGAAATTTTGTATAGCCTACGTATATTTCATGTGATCAGGCTGACAAATCGTATATATAAACGTCACATACAAATTCTAATAAAATCCCCCTGCAATGTCATAAGTTTCTCATTATTTCCAAGGTAAGCAGTCAATGTGGCAGGTGACCATTCAACATGCTTTAATAAGGTCTTTTGGCTGGTGCAGGCATCAATATTTCTTTGAACTGTAGAATTGCGGTGGTGGAGATCAGAGGCGAGGCCAGCGGTAGCTTCAGCAGAATGAAGGAGATCTTACGTCAACTCTATCATTGACATGGAGCTGGGCTTTGATATGCTTATCTGGTGCAATCCTGATAGTGCAGCCGCATCCCAAGGTGACCTCCCTGGCTAGGATTCCTCCCATGCCTGCTGCAGTCTGCAGTCACATTCATACCCTTCAATCCTCTCTGCTTCCAAGAGCTTTTATTCTGGCTTATTGATCTCTAAAAGACCCTTAATGTAAGCCTCCATTTTCCACAAAGGCCCTCGTCATAATCCCTGTTTGGAAAATGAACAGAGCAATTATTCATGTGATTTGGGATAGAAGCTGAACTATGGCTTCTTGCATTTGACACATGATTTGAGATGCTTTCACACAAAATATTTGGGCGCTCAACTAAGGCCCACAATTGAACCAAACAAAACCAATACATTTTGCATTGTGCAGCATGATTAATCAAATGTAATTGTCATAACTAAATACTACCATGATTCTTTGGACTGACTGAGGCATGCCCAGTGGCCTTAAAGTATTTGGACACCTTTAAACACTTAAAATCACACTTACAAATGTCTGAATGTTATTGCATTTGATAAAAAATATTAAAGCCAGTGGCAAATGCAAATAAATTATGCTAGACCTTTTCTTAGAACTAACTTCTCTTTTCTAAGCCATTTTAACCAACTTGTCTCAAGGTGATTTTTATTGGGTGTTTGAAGTCAGATCCCCTTAAGTTCAAACAGGTGTCCTTGCATAGTAATCACAGGTGTAGTTAATCACATTAACAATCGACATGTTCCACTATTGTTTGAGGACCAGAAAGTGTCACAATAAAATCTGTCTTCATTTTGAACAATATTTCTGTTTATAATTTGGAACCTATAACAAACTTATAAAGTGTTTTGCTTGGAAAGTGTGCTTGCACCATATTTATTTCAAACTAATGCCACTTGATTCAATATTTTGTTCTACAGATATTCATACATTTATAAGTGTAGCTTAACAATTTGGGGTGGCACTGTGTGGGTAGCAAAACTGCTTTAAATCATCTGACACCCTTTTTTCAATTTGGACAAATACAAATATTCTAACATATATTTCAGGGAAAATTCTGCATGATACCATTTGTGCTCAAGAAGCCATTCAACCTAAAACTCTCCCACTTTCAACAGCTGCGGGATTCCAGCAGTTAGACAGGTGGAACACACATTTTTGATTGCCTTTTTGAGTGGGAGGCGAACAGTATATACCACACAGGCTTTATATCGCTCAGTGAAAACGATCATACCAAGGTCATGTGATTCCAGTCAAGCAAAACAAGTTTATTTAAGAGAAGATTTTATAATGCAAAACGATTGCGGATAACTCTGCTTCTCAAAGCAAGTGGCATTGACTGATTACAGACCAAATAAATACCAATTAAAGAGCAGTCACGGAGTCTCGCCACCAGACGCCACTATAAATTATAATACAGTTTAATAGTAAGCCTTTTATCTGGTTATTCAAGTTCATGCATCAGTAAAATAATTTAATAAATACTGGACAACTGGAGTTCATATGTCCATCTCCGCAGTCTTGCCAAGCATATAATACTATACATTCTACCTTCCACCACCATTTTTTTGCAAAAACCTCAGAGAAAAGATATCAGAAATTGAAATACAATCAACAATGAAAAAAATAAAACTAAGTAAAAGCAATATATATATATATATATATATATATATATATATATATATATATATATATATATATATATATATTTGAATTTAAGAAGCTGCCGTGTCAAGACAAATCCAGACTTGTTTTGTACTTTTAGTGCCACAGAAAGAACAATAGCTTTTTAAATGACACTGGCTCAGAGCAGGGAGAACACAGACCTCCCTCAAACCAAATGTATAATGCCTATTGACCTAGCAGCTTTTGGACTTTCGGTTAAAAGCTGTCTTTCTTATTTGGTGCCATTAGTTGGGTGAATGTATAATCCATGAATTACCTAAGATAGCATCTCCAGCACTCTGCTCCTGGACAGAAAGCCAAGATTACTGACCACAACTCAGGTCAGTCTTGAGTACACTTTAATCTTTCATGGTGCACACACCCTCTCAAATATACAATGGCTGCAAGAAGTATGTGTAAATGAAATTATTTCACTTGCATGCATATAAAAGATCATCAACTGACCCAACATAGGCATTGATAACCTTACTGCTAAAATAATTCAGTGTATAAGAGTATTTGTACCTTTACAAAATAATATGACCACCGCTGGACCATTTAAAAATAAAGTCCAAACGACGATTAATATGGAGAAAAACTTAAAAGAAATGTTGACCAATTACAGGACCTAAGATTTCACTTTCCAATTATGTATTCATATAAATTTGAAAATACATTTTTGATGTTGATGAAAAAATTTCGACATCGATATGTTACGCATCAACTAACCATATAAAAAATAAATAAGAAAATAATAGTTTTGTACAAAGGTAGTAACTGGTTTTCTAGTGCTTGATATTTTAAAAAGTGCTGTTCATCGCTTCTTCAATACCTAAAAAGCATCAAATGGGTGACAGCTGTAGACTATCCAGTCCAGGAATAATATTTACATAATACACACATTGATCTGCAAGGCAGGCCAGTCCGGTGTGCTGCTAATGTTGACATGTGGCAGGGTGACGGGGAAGCAGCAAAAACTGTCTGGATGATTGTTGAGGGACATACACATCCACAAGAGCACAGAGCTAAACATTTACAATTCACTTTTGACAAACACATGGTTGCCCAAAAGTGGGCAGGCCAAGGAAGCCATCAACAGGACCAAAGCCCTTGTTTCTGGTCAAACAAGAGATCCATACTTTAATATGTTGTATCATATCATGTGTTCCCCCTTAATTCACTTCCTTTCCACCATCATTTTAGAGTAGCTAGCATTGCAGTACTGATGTAAAAAATAAGATATATAACTTTTATACAACAATTTTATAAAAAAAGTTGATATTTAGTATCTTACAATTTAGACACAATATGGCCAGCTACTGCTCTACTCTGCCAACTAAATTAGTACCAAAAGAAGCCAAAGCAGGTTCAACTGTTGCATGTTGTCAAGCAACAATCGGAGTAATACAAACAGTTCCCTATCGAGAGGTCTCTCCTATTGCGTAAGTAGCTTACGCTGTGGGAAAACTCAGTTTCTCGAGAAATATTGAAGTCTTTATGTAAAACGCATTGCAGCTGCACAGCAGACAGCAATGAGCGAGGCAGCTCGGTCATTGGCTGTGCTGCGGCAACTTGCTCGAACCAATGACGGGGCGACTCTGAATGCGCGACCAATGAGCGCGTGCTTCGCGCCCGCGCGCTCAGAGCCAGCCAAGATTAGCATGGCTAAGGCTATATATTAGGCGCCCCGTCATGAGAGTTCTTTAGATTTAATCTCCTTCAGCAAAGACCTTCTCTTCGCTGGATCCTCCGGATTGTTGGAGTCTTTCGCCCACCGTCGAAAAGCCTACAGCAGGACCGCTAAGAGGACGCCGGCGCCTTCAGCGCCTTCGAAGCCTTCTGCTACGCCATCCGGCGCGCATCGCTATATCCCTTTACTGCAAGCATTCGCCTCTGCAACGCTTTTTGATTGAGTAAAAGAGTAATTTTTCAAGGCGTTGTTGCAAATGCCTTCATCCTGCGCCTCGTGCAGAGGCCCTCTTCCTGACGGGGATCGTCACATCATTTGCACTCGCTGCCTGGGACCTGACCACGCAGAAGCTGCTCTCACTCGAGGCGGATGCCCCGAATGTGACTCCCTGTGCCTCACCGAGCTGCGCTCTCGCTTTTCCGCCTTCGCCGCGAACAAGCCTGCTACCACCGTGCTGCCGTCCCCTCTGTTCGAGCCGCGCAAGAAAAAGCGGCGCTCACGGAGGCCACCAGAGCACGCGGACTTCAGTGACGTCATGGCGGGCCAGTCCCCGCGTGCTTCACCACTACCCGAGAACTCCCCGCCGCCAGTCCATTTCAACGCAGGCGGACCAGCACCCCTCCAACAGAGCGGTGGGTCTCGTCTCGTTCGGCGTGTCAGGGGACGACGGTGAAAAGGATGACAGCCTTTCCATTGACACTGCATCCGACGACTGGCCGGGCTCGGCCTTCGCCAGAGCACGCGGACTTCAGTGACGTCACGCCGGGCCAGTCCCCGCGTGCTTCACCACTACCCGAGAACCCCCCGCCGCCAGTCCATTTCAACGCAGGCAGACCAGCACCCCTCCTACAGAGCGGTGGGTCTCGTCTTGTTCGGCGCGTCAGGGGACAACGGTGAAAAGGATGACAGCCTTTCCATTGACGCTGCATCCGACGACTGGCCGGGCTCGGCCTTCGACCCCGCGCCGTCGACATTAGCGGACACGAGCACGGGCACCAGCATAGGCTCAGAGATCGTCCGCATCCTGTCTAAAACGGTAAGAGAGTTCACTGAACGCTTCACTGAAGCTCGGAAGGATTCGCAGGCTATGCATCACTTCCTGCCCAAGCGCTCCAGCTCGTCACAGAGCCGCCAGAGACCGCCTCAGCAGCAGCAGCGAGCCAGGGCGGCACCTCCCGTCTCCAAAACATGTAAAACATTACCCAGTCCCCTTACAGGCGGCTGGAAATGTCTGTACAGCAGTCAATGGGCCAGTCACAGAACTCGCTCACCTGCAATCAAACGCCGTTTTAACGGCAACACACAGAAATCACATTTTCTGCCTGTGTCACTAAGGGGTCACGTGTCCACACTAAAGTGCGCATTCCCACAAATACTTCCCCAGCTCGAGCTGGACGCCCCATAAATGTAGATCGTGTGCCTATTGTCATGTATGCGCCACTACACACAAGCACTGTTCCCACAGTTATACACACTTCCCCAGTAAAAGCGGGAAATACTATAAAGGTTTGAGCGTGCCTGCTGTGATGGCCAAAAACCCCGCCGCAAGCGGGAAGCTTTATGAAAGTGGTACGCGTGCCTACTACAGTATATGCACCCCCACCCATAAGCACTGCCCATACAGTTCCAGACAGTTCTCTAGCTCATGCCACGAGCATCACAGATGCGACGCGCGAGCCAAGAAACTCCCCGCTAAGAGCGGGAAGCTTTATGAAAGTGGCGCGCGTGCCTATTACAATGTATGCACCCCCACCCGTAAACACTGTCTATATAGTTTTCAAACATTTCTCCAGCTCATGCTGCGAGCATTACGGAGATAGCGCGCGTGCCTGTGATTTCACACGCACCCCTGCACTCGGCACTCAACACAGCTGCTCAGCGGCGCCATGCCTCTGAGAGCTGTAAGCTCAGTGTTAGCACATTTTCTGCCTGTGTCACTAAGGGGTCACGTGTCCACACTAAAGTGCGCATTCCCACATGTCAATACTGTCCAAACAGTGCCGAATACTTCCCCAGCTCAGCTAAACGCTCCATAAATGTAGATCGTGTGCCTATTGTCATGTATGCACCACTACACACAAGCACTGTTCCCACAGTTATAAACACTTCCCCAGTAAAAGCGGGAAATACTATAAAAGTAGCGCGCATGCCTGCTGCCATGCATGCACCCCTACACACAAACACTGTATGCATAGCCAAAAAAAAAACCCCGCCGCGAGCGGAAGACTTTATGAAAGTGGCGCGCGTGCCTATTACGATGTATGCACCCCCACCCGAAAACTCTGTCCATACAGTTTCAAGCATTTCTCCGACTCATGCTGCAAGCATTTCGGAGATAGCGCGCATGCCTGTACTCTCACACGCACCCCTGCACTCGGCACTCAACACGGCTGCTCAGCGCGCACCTGCGCCTCTGAGAGCTGTAAACTCAGTGTTAACACAAGGCAATTTGCCGGTGGGGCCCATACGTCACTGCGACACGCCCCCAGCCAGCATTCAGCCCATATCTGTGCAAGCAAAAGCCTGGGAAAAAATCCCTGACATGCCGAAATGGGTTTTGAACATAATAAAACACGGTTACTCACTTAAATTCGCTCTCAGACCACCCCGCTTTTCAGCGGTGTTCGAGACGAAAGTGAGGAAAGATGTGTCACATGTTCTACGCACCGAGGTGCTCAAACTGATAGAGAAGGGCGCTATAGAAACTGTTCCTCCCTCTATGAGCGAGGCGGGTTTTTACAGCCGCTATTTTCTCGTCCGAAAAGGACGGTGGCCTCCGCCCCATCCTAGATCTCAGACATCTGAACAAAGCTTTAATGATTTGCTCGTTCAGAATGTTAACAACCAAACATATCCTCGCGCAAGTTCGCCCGGGGATTGGTTTCTATCAGTGGATTTGAAAGACGCTTACTTTCACATTCCGATAGCGCCTCATCACAGGCCTTTTCTGAGATTCAGCTTTGAGGGACAGTCATACCAGTACACAGTACTACCATTCGACCTATCATTGGCCCCCGTACATTCCACGAAATGTATGGACGCGGCACTTTCCCCTGAGACAGCGGGAGTGCGAATACTGAATTACCTCGACGATTGGCTAATCATAGCACAATCAGAGGGTCAGTTAACGACGCACAGATCTTGGATTATCAGCCATCTAGAATGCCTGGGTCTGAGAATCAATTTTGCAAAGAGCGTGCTATCCCCTAGCCAGAATATCTCTTTTCTGGGAATAGTACTAGACTCAGTGCAGATGACAGCGCGCCTCTCATCAGAGTGCGCGCTCTCTATTCGACGCCTTGCAACATCATTCAGAACAGGTGCACACGCCCCCGTCAAACGATTTCAAAGAATGCTCGGTCTCATGGCCTCGGCATAGGCGGTACTCCAGCTAGGATTGTTGCACATGCGTCCTCTCCAGCGCTGGCTCAAGAGCCGTGTCCCCACTCACGCGTGGCGCTCGGGCCACTTTTTGATCAGAGCGAATCACGGCTGTATAAAATCCCTGACGCCCTGGAAAGCCGTCAACTGGTATCAAACCGGCGTGAGTCTGGGCGTAAATACGCGGAGAAAAATGATCACGACAGATGCCTCCAAAATAGGATGGGGGCCCTTTACGAGGGCAGGCCTGTCTCCGGCTTTTGGACAAACCCGGAAAAGCGCCTACATATAAACTGTCTGGAAATGAAAGCGGTCGCCTTGGCTCTCAGAGCCCTGCTTCCGTACCTGAAAAACGAACACGTCCTGGTCCGAACGGACAACATGACGGTAGTTTTGTATATAAATCGCAAGGGTGGACTCAGGTTGAGCTCCCTGCACTCTATGGCCAGGGAGCTCATCTTATGGTCACAACACCACCTGCGCTCGCGGAGAGCAGCGCATGTGCCAGGCGCCCTGAACCAGGGAGCGGACATGCTGTCCAGAGACAAGGTTCTCCCAGGAGAATGGTCTCCACCCCTTGACGGTTCAGTGGTTATGGCAAACCTTTGGCGAGGCAGAGGTTGACCTCTTCGCCTCCAGAGAAAACACGCACTGCCCCCTTTTCTTCTCAAAGAGCACGGACGCGCTCGCCCAAGTCTGGCCGAGCCGCCCCTTGTATGCTTTTCCCCCGATCGCGATGCTACCTCAGGTCATCAGTCGGATCAGGGAAGTGAAATGTGCAGTGCTCCTGGTAGCCCCACTCTGGAACAACCAGACGTGGTTTCCAGAACTGATGCAGATGATGCAATCTGCCCCATGGCCGATTCCGTTGAGGCTAGATCTCCTCAGGCAGGCTAACGGGATGATTCTTCATCCCCGCCCTGATCTGTGGGCCCTCCATGCATGTCCCGAGAACCTCCCCAGTGGAGTTTTGAGAACCATCACTGAGGCTCGAGCGCCCTCTACGAGGCGCTTATATACCCAAAAGTGGAAAGTGTTCAGTGACTGGTGTGATACCAAGAGCTTGAACCCCAAATCGTGCAAGATACCAAGTGTACTCGCCTTTTTGCAAGAGCTGCTGGAGGTGGGCCGCACACCCTCCACGCTCAAAGTCTATGTGGCTGCCATAGCGGCGTCACACAATCCTGATAAAGGACGTTCATTAGGGAAAAACGACCTAATCATTCGTTTCCTAAGAGGCGCTAGGAGGACGAACCTCTCCGAACCGTGCACCTTAAACAGCTCTCGCTCAAAACTGCGCTCTTGCTGGTGCTCGCCTCAGTCAAGAGAGTGGGCAACCTGCACGCGCTGTCATCAAGCGCTGCTTGCCTGGAATTTGGACCTAACGACTGCAGAGTTGTCCTTAGGCCAAAGCACGGGTATATTCCTAAAGTGCTCTCCACACCCTTCAGAGTACGGGTGATATCTCTGGCAGCGCTATCGTCCCCAGCAGACGAAAGCGACGCTAATTTACTCTGCCCGGTCAGGGCGCTCAGAGTATATTTGGAACGTTCTGCCCTGTTCAGACAGACGGAACAATTATTCGTATGCTTTGGCGGCCGCACTAAAGGTCTCGCAGTCTCAAAGCAAAGAATATCGCGCTGGATAGTGGATTCTATAGCGCTAGCTTATGAAGCCAAGGGCCTTCAATGCCCCTTAGGCGTCAGAGCTCACTCTACGAGGAGCATGGCCTCCTCGTGGGCGTGGTCGAGTGGGATACCCATTGAAGATATTTGTGTGGCGGCGGGCTGGGCCTCGCCTTCGACATTTATCAGGTTTTATAACCTACAGGTCCCCTCATTGCATTCCAACATTCTATCAGCCTGACTGTAGAATGGACTGGAGTATGTATATGCTGAGCATTATCTCCTCCCTTACAAGGTCCGTCTCTGACTGACTTAGAGGATTTTTTATGCATATCAGTACATAGAAAACTCAGTACATAAGATATGTGCTTGTGTTTGTACTATGAGCGCCCACCATGGACCACCTTGGAAGGGCTCTATACTATCCCATTATGTAGCTCGCCGTTGGCCGGCTCGTGGAATAATCACTTTGCTTTAAGGCTCAGGCATCTGCCTCTGGCTTTATAGAGCGAAGTCAGCACGCACAGCGTTTTACATGGTGTTCCCATAGCGTAAGCTACTTACGCAATAGGAGAGACCTCTCGATAGGGAACGACTCGGTTACTAACGTAACCTTGTTTCCCTGAGAGGAGGGAACGAGTATTGCGTAAGCTGCCGTGCTTGTGCTTGGTCAGTTCGCTTCAGTCGATTGAACCTAAAGAACTCTCATGACGGGATGCCTAATATATAGCCTTAGCCATGCTAATCTTGGCTGGCTCTGAGCACGCGGGCGCGAAGCGCGCGCTCATTGGTCGCGCGTTCAGAGTCCCCCGTCATTGGTTCGAGCAAGTTGCCGCAGCACAGCCAATGACCGAGCTGCCTCGCTCATTGCTGTCTGCTGTGCAGCTGCAATGCGTTATACATAAAGACTTCAATATTTCTCGAGAAACGGAGTTTTCCCATAGCGTAAGCTACTTACACAATACTCGTTCCCTCCTCTCAGGGAACCGAGGTTACGTTAGTAACCGAGTCGTTAAGTGCTCCAGTGTCGTTATTCAAAATAGCAACACTCTTGGATTGACACTTGTCCAGTTAAATTAGAGAAATGGATCTGCTTAAATTGCTAAATAAATACCATGGTATACTTGATATCTACTGTATTTATATATACAACTTCTACAACTGAACTAGTAGTAAATCATGTACTATGAACTGCGTTTAAATCTCAAAGCACAAGATGGAGGAAATCATTTATTTGTGTAGTTAAAATGTCCAGAAACATCTAGGCCAGAAGATGAAAGAAATACAAATACTAATGTATGAAGACTAGAGGATATCTGTTAAACATATTTATGTTACTATATTTGAATGTATATTTGGGTAACATTTTACAATAAGACCATATATAGGAGGTCATCTTCTCATGTATAATATGAACAAAACTAAATTTCAACATTAATGTGTGACTTATTATATCAGCAGTTTTTTACCGCTCACAGTGGAGAAGAGATACTGTAGTAGAGTTGTACCTATCCTGTTGTATAGTGGGTGGAAAGGTGCTCACATCATTTGCAGATCCTCAACTCGAATCAATCACATCGGCTCTATTTTACTGTCATCATCCATCTAATGCCTAAACATAAGCTCGCTGATAGTGATGGTGAGAAAGGAGGAGGGCATCACGATTATGAGCATACATGCTCTCCTGTAAGATGACAATAATATTGGCATTAAACACCTTTGAGTGGTGGAAAGATGCTAGCAGCAGGAATAACACTGGGACATCACAAAAACAGCCACACTCAGTGTATAATTCTCTCTTATATAGCTGCCGAGCTCTCCAACAATATTGACACAAGGTGCAGGCAAGCAAATGTCAGCCGCTATAACATATGAAATACTTAACGTAACCAATTTTCAGCTGTCAATCTGGCCAAGGGAATAATGACGGACAGGGCAGAAATCGATACAGCACAATTGAATCGCAGCACATAGACATGTTTCGTTCTGCGCTATAAAAGACTGTCAAATGTCACAGCCCCCCCACTCGGCGGCAGGATGAGACTGATTTATCCATCTCAGCTGCTTAAGGGTATTAGCACACGAGCTAGCGGCATAACAAGAAGAGGAGGCACTTCTAAGGAGAAACACATCCAGAGGCCAATGAGATGGCACATTGACTGATGTCTAATGAGGGGTGGGAATAATTTTACAGCCAGTTTGGTCTCCTGATGAGGAGCTGATTTGTGTTTGTGAACAATGTAGATAGTGCTTTCCTTTTTCCAGCTGTTTTTATGCTGTCTTTTTCAACAGCTGGTCTGTACCCGAATTCCTGTACTTTCGTAGAACAGTATAAATTCAGTATAAATTCAGTAAAGAACTGAATCTTCTTGTTGAAGAAGCATGTTTTGTAGGTAAAGTATGCAAAAACCGGTCTCACGATAAGGCGTAATAGTATGAGATGCTAAAATCATAGAAAATTGTATGTGTTGGTTTGAACAAAAACACATTTTTCTGCATAGTGAAAAAACAAACAAACAAATAACAAACCAACAACTTCCTACATTTAACTCCTAAACTAAACCTGGCAATAAGGGCTGGGAATAAAACCCTATATATATATATATATATATATATATATATATATATATATATATATATATATATATATATATATATATAATTCTATATTGATGATACATTTTTGAGTAATTTTCTATATTTAGCCTATATTCTACATCTAGACAATCGGATCAGGTTTGTCTTGCTAAAAACACAAGAATCTTGGCAAAGAATCTTATACACAAAACTAGCTAACTTATTCACAGTCATAAAATCAGCTTGTTGGGAAGTATTAGCAAGTTAGCAGCAACATAGCCCTGCTGTCACGGAAACTGGTAATGAGGCTTGCTATCTGGCTAATATGATTTCACTGTATACCGAACAAGACAGCACTGACAATGACATACAGCAAACCAATAAAAGCAACAACACATTGCTGTTTATTTATGTACTATTTAGTTAAATGTTTTTTTCATGATCCATAGCACTGTGACAGTCAAGAAAGTGTTTCTTCTTCTTGTGATGTTTATTGGTGGTTGGCAAATCGGCTTATGGTGCATTACCGCCACCTACTGAGCTGGAGTGTGAAGCATCACAAAGTTTTTCTGTGGAGACAAACCTCAGCTGAAGATGGTGTAATTGGTGACATTTCATCGATAGGTCATACACACATTTTGTAGGACAAAATCCTAAACTGGGTCTACTTTAAAGGTAGATAACCCTCTGGGGTTTAATTGTAAAAAACAAACAAATATATAAACAAGGAGGGAAAGCCATCGGGGTAGAGCACATAGATGGAATAATTTACACTTTTTTCTTTTTACAATTGTTTTTTAGTTTAATTGTATATATACATATATATATATATATATATATATATATATATATATATATATATATATATGTACACTGTATATTGGCAGCATGAATACTGATTTCTACTAATTTCTGCTTTTAAAATACTGTTTAATTGGGAAGAACGCATATTTGGCTGCATCTGTGCTTATAAAACCTCCCTGGGCACTCTATATATGGCCCTTGTAGCATATTTGTTTGTGTGTGTGTGTGTGTGTGTGTGTGTGTGTGTGAGAGAGAGAGAGAGAGAGAGAGAGAGAGGCTTTCACTAACAATGCTGCAGCAAGCTACTGTAAATAGTGAATGTATCTTTGAGCCTTTGAATGTCACCTCATTTACAATACCTAGCCCTCTTCTGCACTTAATCAATTAGGCCCCTGCAGTTCAGACAGAGGCTAGTGAGGAAACAATCCCAGAAGTTCACTTCAAAAGAAAGAGGCTCTTTTGAAGAACACAGACTCGTTTCTAAATCAGGGACTATGCTGAGATTTTCAGACACTGATAGAAGTGGTTTTTGGATGGTCTCCAAAGGCAAGCATCTCTCACCAATATCAGATAACAAGGATTGTTTTTACTCTGTAAATGTGATTATTGCTTAGTACAAAAGACAAACATGACAGTGGAGGGCAAAGGTCAGATATCTGTGTAATATCATGGTGTCATATTAAAAAGTGTTTTATTAAAAGTATTAAAAAACTTTCTCCTATCCCAACTTAATCTGCAAAGACAGCAATAAACAATCTATTAATAGACTGATTCTCAAAAAAAGTGAGCATCCCAACCAGCACAACATAGCAAAATTGCCTCAACCAATACCGTAGATTTGGGGCAGAGCGCCTATTTAACTGACCAATGTTAGAAGAACTGCCGCATCCGGTGGCCTTTATCCCTCTCAAGGGCTTGATTAGCCTGATGAGGGGCCGGGTGTGCAGCATCACGACCAAGCCCCGCCCTCCTCCCTGCCACAAATGTATATGCCAGAAATAGTCATTTTGATGTAGTTAAATCCCAGAGTGACTATATACAAAACAAAACAGTTAGCAGAACACAGGGTGGAGGGACATGAGCGGCGCCAAATCAACGAAAAGAACAAACAAAAATGCCCACTCACTTCAGTCTCCCACAACCCACTAACCTGTCTAGAAATGAAAACAATAACACAGAAAAGAAAATAGTCTTCAGCGCCCATGGCACTCCATCTAAACAACACTAGCTACTCAGAACAAAACTTACAAGAGTATTGCTCACTTCTTAACTTATGTGTATATACATACAAACTACAACGTTGTGGCAGGGCGGAGGATGGGACCGGGTGTGTAGGATCACGACCCGGCCCCGCCCTCCGCCCTGCCTCAAACGTGTTGCAATATGGAGGTCACGTAATATACTTCCCTGTCCACTCTGCTCTGGTCTGGGAACGTGTTGAAGTAGGCCAGTTTTAATGACAACGGATGTTGATTTTCTAGCAGCACACACTAGCCAAACGAATAACGAGCTGAAGGTGATCTTTTTTGTTCTTAGCTAATCTGGGTCTTTATACGGTGGGAGCGCTTCTTGATTGGTGCACAGGAGGAATGATGCAAGTATGACAGATGATGATTGATAGGGAAAGTGTCCAATAACAGGCCTGAGAGATGTGACAGTGAAGAAATGGAGAAAAGCATAGGGACAAAAACACAACTGACAAAACACAGCTCTCGGGACGTAAAATATTTGCAATTCCATTTAGTGTGCTAGAGGAAATCACACTTTAACTTTAAGCCTTAATTAATTTGATAATGCACAATGCAAAACGGGGGCATTTTCTCTGTGCATATTTAAATGAACAAATATCAACTGTTATGGGAAAAATGGCAGATAACTAGTTTCAAGAGTCCGTTCATTTGTAACTGTGATGTATGATGATGTCTATTACAAAGCACAGGATCTTGGTAACTGTAATTACACAATGCCTGCCAAAAGTAAAGACCTGTTCCTTTTTTATGACTCAACAGCTGTGCTTTAGGTATTGATTACCAAAAGAACACCATGAGCCTTGGATGCATTTTTACAAAGTACGGAATTCTGAACCAGAACGGCTGGCACAGTGAGGGATGCAGCTGCAGGGAGTTTCTGCATCAACACGTTGGTATAACCATAGCTGAACACATTTCATCCAAACTGTGCACAAACAGTGTCCCTAAAACTGTAACTTGATGTTTTAACTGGCCTTCTTTGTAGGTGAAGTGCACAGGTTGGTAAGAGCTGCCAAAAGCGACTCACATAGAATAATTGATAACTCTCAGTAAACATTGTTTGGATTCTGATATTGTTAACTTTAGGCAGCGCTGCAGCTGTGCATGGCAAACTCAGTGTTCATAATTTACGAGTGTCCTGGCAGAGATGTGCATATTGTTACCATGGACACATCCAACCCATATAAACAGGTGGCCAGAGGTTGATATTGGAGAGAATACAGCAGAGGACAGGCTGTGGAACAAGAGAGCACGGACACAACTTAATCCAGCCTAATCTTGGTGGATAATGAATGTTTTAAAGAGTAACTTTAATTAAAATTCTATGTTAAATTGTTGAACATAGAATTAAGAAATGAAAAACCCCAGAAGTTACTCATGGAAACAATGTGACATTGTATATCTAAGGGTGGAATCAAGCTGGTCCAATACAAACATAGCCTATGTTTGAAATAGCATACTGTGTACTGTATACTGTGCATAGTATGCACATTTTATATGTGCATGAAATATCACACTCACCCACAACATTTCCAACAAACTGTGCAGGTAACTGGATGCACAATGCACATGACTTCACCTTCCATTTGCCAAAATACTCAAAGTGATATCAGCAGTGTTTTAACATTTCTTTCCTGACTTATTGTTTAATTGGACTGCCAAATGTAATGACATTTTTAGACAAACTTGGATCAAAACTGCAAACTAACCATTATTATTTCCATGAACATAACTGGATTTCACTCTGAGTTAAACATGCAACCAGAAAGTAACAACTCTATTAACCTAAATACATTGTTCAATAGCATGACAGTAGTTCAGACATTAACACAATAGTTTACTGTAACCTTTTCATGCACTAACAAGCTACATTTTCCAACGAGTAGCACTGTAGTGTCACACAATGCAACAATTAACACATTGTATTGCAAACGCAGCAATGGAGGTTGGAGAGTAATCAAACACACTCACCTAAACATCCTCTATTTCTCTCATGTAGAGATGGGAAGTGCAAATAATTTAAGTGAATCAGTTTTTTCAGACAGTTCATGTAAATTAACAGATAAAACAAAATGTTTAGTGTTAGAAATGTATTATAGTGATTCTGTTCATTCAGACTGTTCATGTAAATTAACTAGTTAATCTAAATTACACATACTTTTCACTATATTTCTTCTCAATTATATAAAACCGGGTTGTTCTAGCTTTACTTTGTTCAATTTAACATTTTCACCCTTATTGTTTAATGTCAACCTGATGAAGTATTTAAGTATCAGGTGAAATATATTATGATTATATATATACAGTGTAATCAGATGCTGCTTTGTCCAGCATTTACACTAGGGCCAAAGAATGGCCCAGACACAGTCAAAGTAGTGGAGTCTGAGAGATCTTTAACCGAAAAAATGTAATCAATCGAATGCATTTAATCAATCGAATTAATTTTGACATGAATATTAAAAGAATATAAAATGTTGGTTTTGAAGCTGAAAGAGTAGTCCAGTATTTGATTTTGAGTGCATTTAAATAAATTATCCAGACACTACATTTTAACATTTAGTATGGGGCATACTGTATGAGGCCATGTAGCTGATGAAAAATATTCTATGGGATATCCCCATAGAGAAAAAGTGAAAATTGGTTAAATGGGCTTACTGTCAAATAATGTAAGCATTTTTGCATGTTCTCAATAGAAACAGCTGACAACTCTATACTAACTCTATGGGACTATTCATCATTTTAAAGAGATTATTGTCTTTCCATGTCATGCCAGAGATGATGCCATCTCTGAATTAATGTCACAGAATTTTACAAACTTTCCATTTGTTTCTTATGAAAACCTGGTAGCATGCTACTTAAAAAGTCTAAATGTATAAGAAAAAAAGATCTTAGGGCAATCAGTCACAACGTTAACTCGTCCTTTCACAAACCTTGTTTTCTACTGCAGGTATCCATCTACACTGACTGAGAACTTAATTAGAAACACTATGGTTGTAATTAAGTTTTTCTACTGTTGAAGCCCATCTGCTTCAAGGTTGACGTGTTGTACATTCTGAGATGCTGTTCTGCTCACTACAATTGTACAGAGGGATTATCTGAGTTACTGTAGCCTTTCAGTCAGCTCAAACCAGTCTGGGCATTCTTCATTGCCCTCTCATCAACAAGGCATTTCTGTCTGCAGAACTGCAGCTCACTGGATGTTTTTTTTAGCATGATTTTGAGTAAACTCTAGATACTGTTGTGTGTGAAAATCCCAAGAGATCAGCAGTTGTAGAAATAATCATGCCACAGTCTCACAGCACTGGCTGAAGGGTACCAGGAGCCGAGCCTGTTTCAATGCTGTTAGCTACTTTTTGTTAGTAACCCGTAGTGTTGCTAACTACTTTTTTAAAATTGTAGCTTTACTGCACTATTTTAATTATTCAGTAACTTGTAACTACAGTTTCAAAGTAGTTTCCCCAACACTGCTTGCAACATGATGAGATCATGTAAAATCAATGTAGAAAATGTATGATGAAATGTTTAGCGTGCAATAATGCGTTCTGTTTCACCTACTATTTAAAAATAAATAGTTGGCAGTATACAGTGTATAATCCAAAGCAACTATTTTGCCTATGTGAGGATAAAATGAGTGAGGGAGAGCTCTCTCGAGAGAGAGAGGTGTATGTGACATCATATGGCATGATTGGCATCTGGGAGGATGCACCCTGTTTGCTTCTCATAGTGACACATCATTATTCAAACAGAAACAACCAAAAACCAAAAGCAGCTCTTATTTGAACTATGTCAGTGATTGATCAGGGAGAGCAATGCTCAACTCAATGTACTGTAAGTCCTTGATCTCAAACTGTGATCTCTTACGCAAAGGAACTAAATTTACATGGCGTGGCTTACATTTTGAATGCTATAAAATACAATTATATAAAATCGTGTTATTTAACTTACAACAAAGCTTAAAAGTTTTTCTTAAGGAGAACATTTCTGAATATATCTTTCTATCGCTAACAATGTTACGTCAACTGTATTTATAAGTGAACAGATTTTGAAAAGTTCTTCTTCAGGTTTTTCTTGGTGTTAAATTTCTTATAGTTCAAATAGAAGGACAGAAAAATAAAAATTAAATTAAATAAAACACATCAAAACAGAAGAAATGTGAGTCTTTTAACTGTTGAAATAAAAAAATCCCTACCCATTACTGTAACATAAACATGAATGTCAAGAAAAAATTGAAATGAGTGAAGGAATACAAATAAGTGACCATCAAATTAGCACTTTAAAAGCAGGAACTTCAAGTCTGTGAACATGCAGTGCTTACAACATAATTTCAAAGACTGTCAGGCAATCTTTCACAAGGAATATGTGGTTGTTTTGGATTGTGTAACATACATAAAAATTATTAGCCACACATATGGGAAAAATCTGTTAGTCTGTCTCGTCACTGTTCAGCAATCAGAGTGTTGCCAATATCGAGCCTGCCATTTGCTTTAACTTGAATACATCTGGTTTGAGTGAAACTCCACAAGCTGCAGTCAAAAAGGGAGGCACTGGCAACAAATTCGGAATTGGACCAGAAAATTTGTTTTTGTTTATCACATATTAAATAAGTTATTGTACAGGTTTTTTATATTGGCTGCCTGGGAATAAGTAGCTCTACAATCACAGGTATATAGGGCAGAAAGTCTCCAGATGCATACTCATGCACATAACTGCACACACACACACAGTCTGAGACAAATGCCAGCAAAGCAAGTCTGCTGGATGAGAAATGGGAAAGAACAAGAAGGCAAAAGCCTTGATCCATCCCTACCTCCCCCACACAGGGCCTGAACACACAGACATACTTAAAAATATACATACATACAGACATACTGTTGACATATACAGATAAAGATAAACACTTGCAGTGAAGCTTTCATAGCAAAAGAGAGAGAAAGAGAGACAGAGAGAGATAGAGAAAGACAGATAGGGGGAGCTGACAGCCACAATTGTAACAGTTGCTCAATTAAAACCTTCAGTATTTGTTGTCACAAACAAACTCATAACTTTCAAACACACACATAGAGAAACACACACATGTACATTTGTGCAAAAAATATATAATATTTGACAATAAATTACGGAAGCCCTAAACCTCACTGTGAATTTTATTTAAATTTTTTCCTTTCAATTTTGTTTTCTTAAACAAAACATGGTGAAAGAGAAGCACATAAGTTTGCTGCCATTAAAAACTTAGCTAACGATTTACTTATTTATTTATTGCAAGTTGTTGCTCACAGTGATGTCACAGTGACATAATTTTGTTGTTTTCAAAAAGTTTTTGAAGTATGCAAAAATCGTGCAAATGCTTTTATGCACATTTAAGGTATGAGCAATGAAACATAGCGGCCCCATTTTGCTTTTTGGGCCACCCTGTAGATATATTGTGAAATGTCTGGTTGAAGAGTGCATTTGTGTGTATGTGTGTGTGTGTGTGTCTGTGTGTGTGTGTGTGTGTGTGTGTGTGTGTGTGTGTGTGTGTGTGTGTGTGTGTGTGTGTGTGTGTGTGTGTGTGTGTGTGTGTGTGTGTGTGTGTGTGTAAATGAGAACCTTGTCTAATCAAAGCCCCAAACACATTTTGAAAATAATTTAATCGACTAAAATCAAGTCATCCCCAGTTACCCTGCTCTGGCAGTCCCATTCCAAAGAAATTTGTCTCTCTTATTACTCTTGGACGGCAATCTATTTTAATTAAAGAAATACCACCTCTGGAGTTCACGAGTACGAATCCCAGGGTGTGCTGAGTGACTCCAGCCAGGTCTCCTAAGCAACCAAATTGGCCTGGTTGCTAGGGAGGTTAGAGTCACACAGGGTAACCTCCTCTTGGTCGCTATAATGTGATTTGCTCTTGGTGGGGCACTTGGTGAATTGTGTGTTGATGCCATGGTGGATGGCGTGGGCCTCCACACACGCTATGTCTCTATGGTAATGCGCTCAATGTGCCACGCGATAAGATGTGTGGGTTGAAGTCTCAGCTGCGGAGATTCGTCCTCCACCATCCGGATTGAGGCGAGTCACAACGCCACCATGAAGACTTAGAGCAAATTTGGATTTGGACATTCCCAAGAAAATAATTCCTTTTCTTACTATGACAAAGGAATTTTGGTAACACTTTACATTAACATTCCCTTTGTAATGTGTTTATAAAGGGGTTCATAAATGATTAATAACTCAAATGCATTACAAATAATTTAAGTGCAGTTTTAACAACATGAATTAAAGGGGTGACTTTCATGCAATACCTGCCAGATAGTAAGCCAATTTTAACTCACATGTTATAAATGCTTAATAAAGGTACTTGTTCATACTTATTTTAATAAAAATCATGGAATGTCATACTTCATCATTTATGTAATGATCCAGCAAAAATAGACTAGTATAGATATCAAAATGTGTTGTGTCTCTATTTATTTTTGTAATGTCTATGACTGTGACACATTCCTGGTAATTTTAATGTAAAAATAATGGTGCTACACCGAGTGGTGTCTTACATAGTCCTCTGCAGGTCTTCATGCTCATACACAGCTTGTTTGACATTTCTAATTGCTTTATTGTTTCTAAAAAAGATTGTTCTTTAATCTTTATTAAATTTTTTTTAGCTATTTATGAACTAAATGTAATCATAATCTATGAAGCTTTAAATCAACATTGTAACCTCAGAAAGGGTGCATTAATGCAAAACGGACACCTACTGTATGTTGTTTATTGACAATTTAAACAAGGTATATTTCTATTTCTTGTGCTCAAAAGTTACTTCAGACTTCTCTGTCTGCTCGTTTGAATGTAATACATACAATGCAATACATCATAAGAAAGTGTTTCACCGATGTTCAAATGCATTTTGGATCACGTCATTTATATGAATAAATGTTTGCCATCTGAAAGGACTAAATATTAAATGAAACAAATGACAATAAAATGCTAAATAATATTTTTTCGGTAAAAAAAATACTTCTTGAATGTAACTATTTTCTAATTACCAATGATTTAAATTGTAACTGTAGTAGAATACAGTAACTTATATTTTGTATTTTAAATACATAATACTGTTAAATGTATTCCATTACTTACAAACTCTGATAATGTGTTACAAATGTTAGTAAATTAAAATGTGTACTTTAATGTAAAGTGAAACTATGTGAAACATTTATTGAGCTACAAACATTACTAAATTAAAATGTGAAATTTTATGTAAAGTGTTAATTTTAATGAATGTCTGTTATACTGTTTATTTGCTATATGTAAAGTTCATGAATGGAATAATATGTATGATATGTATAGTAATCTTGAATAATTAAAAGTCACTCATTTATAAGTGTAGTCTACTAGTCTATTTTTGTTGGATCATTACATAACTGATGAATTGTGACATTTCATGATTTTGATAAAAATAAGTATAAACCATTACCTATTATTATTATTATTATTATTATTATTATTATATATTATTTGTCACTGTTTGGCAAGTATTGTATGAAAGTATCCCTTTTTATTAATGTTGTTATAACTGCACATAAATAATTTAGAATGCATTTATAGATGAGTTATTAATCATTAATTAACCCCTTTATAAACCATTTACAAAGGGAATGTTTATGTAAAGCATTACCGGATTTCCTCAGATCTTATTTTGCGTCATCACGGTGGACATACTACATTAATTAAACTGTCTTGAGACGGGTTGCTCAAAATAAACAGAAGTATTTTCACAACGCCACAGTGTTTACAGTTTGCAAGTAAATTATCCTATGAATGTTTTACTCATGCCTGTTTATGAATATAAGCTGGAATAGGTCAAAGTAGTTTTTAACACCAAAAAAGTTACATACTTCAGGTGTAAATGCAACTGGCCAAAACCTTTTTGATAGTTTTCCCTGAATTCTTTTTGCATAAAAATAAGGCACATTTAAGTCATGTCATTTTTATTTGTATAGCCCTTTTCACAACACACATCGTTTCAAAGCAACTTTACGGAAAATCAAGCTTTATCAGAATTTGAAACTGCAATATCTATAAAGTATTGGAGTCATGTGTAATTGTAAATTGTGTATAAAAAATAAATAATTAAATAGTTAAATAATAATTGTAGTTAGAACCCCAGTGAGCAAACCGAAGGCAAGGAACACAAAACTAATAAGATGTTGGTTAATGGAGAAAAATAATCTTGGGAGAAACAAGGATCATTGTGGGAGCCAGTTTCCCTCTGGCTAAACAGCAGGAATATAATGCCAATATTAGTTATGTGTGTGCAGTGCAAGTCATGGTTTAAATGTGTTAATTTTTAAACAAAGATTTTGTATGAACTTTAAGATTAATGACTAATGTCTTTGAAGTTCATCCTGGATTAACTGCAGATGTTCACATAGATGCATTGTCCTTTGTTAGTTGGCTGATGAAGGCTTTTGTTGGCAATTAATTGATTGTCTATGTATTCCATTTCAAGAGTGTAGTCCATCAATAAGCAAAGGTGATGCAGGCAGAGATCAATAAGGTACATCGCAGTTACACCGGCAGGTCATTTTAGTGAAGCTCGGTGGGGTCCATCCTAGTCAAAGTTTCAGGTAGTGGCATATGAAATATCCGATGTCTTACAGTTGGAGTTGGCATCAGTTCATCCTCTGAAGTCCATCATAATAGATTGAAGTGAGGTCTGGCTAGCACCCCTTGGTTGAGACAGGGAAACAAATTGAATAATATTAACGTAAATGCCATTCAATTTATTGCAGAGTTATAGATTATGAGAAATGTTTCTGGTTCCTGCAGACCTAACTAAAGCAGCCCAATTGTGAGTTGATGGATAAATTAGGTGTATGCCTGGCTTTTTTCTTGACTTAAACTGAGTGAGTGTGTCTGCATCCTGATCAGTGCAAGGAGTTAATAATATTAAGAAGAGGTTCTGATATTACAGTGAATACCAAGGGGGGCGACACTATCAACATTTATAGAGAAGACTGTATCTATATTTTCTGTTATTACATCAAGTTTTTCTATACTTTTTGGCTTACTGGGTATGTGAGACAACTCTGGAAGATTATTAGTGATGCAATCTTTAGTGGTCGAAAGATAGTTCTACCTGAATGATAGCGTGCTGTAGATTGAGTGAAATTATATGATCGCAGCAAACAAGACGAGGTAATGATCGGAGTTGTCATCGCTCTGGGATAGAATTTCTATAGTATCAACATCAACTCCATATGACAGAATTAAATCGTGCGTATGATTATGGAAATTAATTGGTCCTGTCACATTTTGTCTGACTGCAAGGGAGTTGAGAATCTCGATAAATGATTATCCCAATGTGTCATTTTCATTATTATTATGTTGAAGTCACCAACAATTAAAGCTCCATATACAGTTACTACTACATTCACATAGATAATGTAAATGAAACATTTGGATTAGCATTTATTGATATTCATCAGGGAAATCAGAATACGGCCAGAGTGAAATACTGCAGCAAGGGCAAAAGACAACAGAGGTTTTTTTAATTTATATCTGACGGTGTCACATTATGCATTATTATTTCAAAAGACTTAAACTTATATCCTGTCCTCTGAGTAACACCAAACACTTCACTGTAAATTGTATCAACACTTCCTCCTTGACCCTTCAGCTGAGGCTCATGTTTAGAACAATAACCTGGGAGAGTAGATTCATTTAAACTAATATATTCATCCAGTTTAACTGGAGTGTGTATGTTGCTCACTGTACTACCCACAAACGAAACAGTATATACCGGCTGCTCTATCTCACTGACCTCCACTAGCATTCCAATGTGTGTATCTAACTCATTAAGCTCCTCTTTCAGCCTAACTTATTCCTTACATTAATCACATGTGAATCCTTCATTGCTGATGGAAGAAGCTATAGTAAACATGTGGCATGCAATGCAGGAAGAAATAACATGAGCGGATGCCATGAATTACTGCAATTGTTTGTTGTTGTTGTTGTTGTTGTTATGGTTGTTCTTGAGCGGTGAGGGTTTGAGATCGATGTGGTTCGATGTGGTTCCTGATCAGCAGATGTTTGAGATGAATGCAATAATCAAATGCAAGCAATTGAGATTTGAGATGTAGACAAGCGGAAAAAACGAAAAAAAAAACAGAGAAACGGGTTTGTGCGGGAAAATACATGCACTTGAAACAGTAGAAAAGAGGAAAAAAAATTGAAGCATGCAGTAAAATGGCAAAGGATAAAACAATGAACGTATAAGAAAAAGCAAGGCTAAACAGGCCAGCAAGCTACAAACACAGACTCAAGCAGAATACTGGTAGCAACCATAACAGGATGTCAAGAGAGCAATCGCACTGCCTTTATGAAATGAGCATGTGCCGTTTCTGTAATTCTTTTTCAAAATGACTAATCAAAGACACAGAGTGAATGGTGCCACTGTGTGGTAGAAGTGCTTGTACACTATCAGTCAAGAGTTTGGACACACTTGACTGAATTCATTTTTTTTAATTCTTTGATCTATAGGCTTATGCTGAAATTCTTTAAATTAGTTAGTTTTATAATACATAAATAAATTAGACCAGAAAGCAAAATGCCAAAAAGTGATCAGCATTCATGGGAACTCAAATACTGTCTAAAAAATTGGTTGAGAGAATACCCATAGTGTGCAGAGCTGTAATCTAGACAAAAGTTGTTTATTGAATAAATCAGAATCATATATTTTTGTTTAACCTTTTATGGTTAATAGAAGTTCCATAAATTGACGACTTAACTATTTTACTAAAATGTTGGAAATAGAAATAATGAGCAGATGCGTACAAGCTGTTTAGTATTAGTGCATGTTGCAATATTCAAACTACTGTACGGTTTTATAAACTTTGATAACGCTTTAGATTACAGCCCGCAATTTACACCGTAAATACGCCGAATTTACAGCATACCTTTTTGTAATAATAGTGTACCTATAAATTACTTATGTGTAGGGAAAAGGGAACAATATGCAAAGTTTGGTGAATAAAGGGGTAACAAGTTCCACTTTAAATTATAGCCCCCATGTTATACTTACTCAGTAACTACGTGAAACAAGGGGGTATATTTGCCAGTAAATAAATATTATTACTATTAATTTAGTTTTACTTGCCTTGAAACATGGAAGACCAAACTAAGTCAGATGACCTTTGCTATCAAAACAACATATCAATTATAGACTACTGTATATATGCAGTAAGATGCAAGTGTTGTGTTGTATGATGTTATATTTGCATTTTATGTCCTATGGATAGCTGGAAAGAGGTAAGCTTACCACTGCATTGCACCTTGATGGACTGCAATGCTATTCAAACAGAATAGCAGAACAAGTTAGTGTATGTAACGCACTGTCATGAGGTAAGTAGTCTTGATTTAAATTTGTAAATAAAATCATATAGCAAAAACGTCCATCCTGTAACCTGTAATAATAGAATATGTACCCTTAATAAAAATACCTAGTCCTATATGTATAATATAAAACATTATTACAAAAAGGTATGCAGTGTATGTTCTTTCTAAATTGCTCCCAGCATTGTTTAGCATAGTAGGACATATACCACGTAATATTTCCATCATGTCAAGTTAAGTCAAGTCAAATCACATTTATTTTTATAGCGCTTTGTACTACAGGCTTCAGATTGTTTCAAAGCAGCTTCACAGTAATAAACAGAAAAATAACAGTAATGTTTCTAAATGAATCAATTATTAAAAATACTTAAATTTCAGCTATAAAGCAGCTCAAGATGGTAATTATTCAGCTCAGCTCAATTCAGTTCAAGTTTTGTGTTCTTATCCGATAGTGTCAATACAGTTTGATCGATAATATTTTCTGAATATTAATAGTCATTTAAGCCCCCAACGAGCAAGATAAAGGCGACAATTGCAAGGAACCAAAACACCATCAGATGACAGTAGTGAAGAAAAAAAACAATTCATGTATCCTGAAATAATAGAGTTTGTACCCCGTAGTTAAAAAATACCTACACTAGCCTCTATGTGTATGTATGTTCTTGCTTAATTGCTCTCAAAGTAAGATTGTTGTTTATCATAGTATTAGGTCATATACCAGGTAATATTAGAATAGTTACCCCTTAGTTATAAAATACTTACAGTAAAAATGTTTGTAATTTTCCAGGTTGTTACCCCTTTATTCCCCAAACTTTGCATATTGTTCCCTTAAACCTACAAGTATGTACTGTGCAGTTACACTATAAATACAAAAAGGTACACTGTAAATTCTGTGTACTTACACTGAAAATTGAGGGCAGTAATCTAAAGCGTTACCTAAACTTTGTATTTTAAATCCTGAAAGAGCAGCATATAAAGAGGTTAAGCTATTACTGAATCATGTGTGTGGGGTGACTACATGCAGTATAGGGGGTTCTATAACCAAAATAAAGAGTAAGAAAGATGAGATAAAAAGTAGAGAGAGAGAGAGAGAGAGAGAGAGAGAAATAGAGAGAGAGAGAGAGAGAGAGAGAGAGAGAGATAGATCCTGTAGAAGTCCAGACAAGCAGAACAGACTGGTAGAAAGTTTCCGTTGGAGAACAAAAAGTGAAGATGCAAAGAATAAGAGAGTACACTGACAGCAAAAGGAGGAGAAATAAGCAGTTAAGGAATAGAGAGAGAGATAAGATGGGGAGGGTGAGGTGGGGGAGAAGAGATCTTCTTCTCTTCCGTCTATATTTCTTCTCATCCCTCCTTCCAGCCCCCACCCATCTAAACTCAGCCTTGGACAAAGAACACTACTTTCTGCCAAGTCATTTTTCATAAGCTCATGAAATTGTGCCAATCCCCTACCTCCCTCCCTCTATTCTTAGTAGGATTTCTATGGAACCTATGGGGAACAAACGCACACACACCTACACACACACACACACACACACCACCTGCCCCACTCCAAAACCACTCACTCCTCATGGGAGTCCTCCCGTACATGCATAGGCTTTTCATCTGAAGCTCTGAGACAGTGGACATATGAATCCATCTTACTCTACAGCATAATCACCCTCTGTATAAAACTAATGGAGAAAGATGTAATCAGAACCATATTGTTATTTCCTCCGCTCAGAGAAAGCGATCACATGGAACACAATAAGCCACTTTAAAAAGCATTTCAAATGGATTAGCCATGACTCGGATTGAATGTGTTAGGTTTTCAGAGTGTGAATTGTTTACAAAGGTTTATTCCATGTAACCTTGTTTGTAGCATTCAAATAATATTTCACAGTTACCAATGACACACACAGCACAGCAGGGTTTAAAAGTCCACCTTGAAAATCTGGGGTTTGATTCCATTTATAACAAGATCAATTTAAAACATGGGAAAAAATGGGGGGAAAATAAACAAAAAGACAATAAATAAATTATACACTATTTATAGATCAATGATAAAATAAGCAAATTTGTGACACAGACCATGTTAACTCATTTGTGCAAAAGCTTAGATTTCCCTGGATCCATTGAAGCACAGAACATGCTTCTTTGTAATATTCTGAAATCATAACATTGATCATCGAGGATAATAACATGATTTTCTTCATTTGCATACCAATTTAAGAAAATCATGTACATTTTCTAATATAACTTTTCACTCAAATTGTTATACTGATAATATAACTTTTAATAAAAAATTAAAAAGAATAATAAAAAAGCAAAATAGAAGCTTCTCCACTAGTGGTCTCAGATTTGTTGACCACACTACTGTAGCTTCAATAACAACTCAAGGAGAACAGATAGCAATTTACGGTACCAAATACTGTATAATATTCTACTAAATTCTATAGCCATGCTTTACCCCTAATTATGTGTAATGCCTATGGTAACAATGCACTGAGTATTTTTAATCTTAATTCTCTCTTTTTTCCCTGAAACTCTGGTTATTCAACTTTTGTGTTATTTTGAAGTAGCTATGCAGTGTGAACACCTTTATTTCTGTCAGGAATGTTTGTGTCTGTGTTTATGTGAGAGAAGGAATGTGTGTTAGTATTTGTATTCCTGTCAGGTGTGTGTGAGTGGGGCTGAGAGGTCAGTGGTGACTAATTCTCTTGCCACTCCCTGATTACGTATGTAATGGAGCACTTATTGGCATGACTCCCTCATCACAGAAAACAAGCCTCCTGAAGAGAAAAATCCATACACATTCCCTTAGAAGGGCCTGCAGTGAGCTGAAGGGACCGAGACGTGTAAGAAAAGAAAATGCCTTACCAACCTGAAGAATGAATCTACTGTTCAATTTAAAATCAATGTTGAAAAAAAAACAATGAAATGATGATATCAAAACATCAATGCAAGATTGTGCAGGCTGAGAGGCAACTCTTGGTGCTTTGACCAGCTGAGATTTGGTCTCAGTCTCTGGACTCAAATAACTCTCCCATGCTTCTATTTCAATTTTAATACAGCACCACTCTGTGCAGTCCTAGCTTTAATAAAGTAGCTCTGTGTCTGTGAAGCCATGTGTAACTCCAATCCCCTCATATTCTACATAAATCCTTAGGATAGGTTTTGGGGGCTATAGGGAGCGAGGAAGGCCATTCCTCTTTTTTTGAGTCTGAGTTGGAATTATTTTTCTTCCTTCATTCCCCGTTTTTCACTTTTCGCCTACATTCAGAATGTCTGTTCACAGCATCAGTGAGACAAGTAGCAAGTGTAATATATGCTATATACAGTAAAAACAGTATGGATTTATTACCACTATACTTTAATGCACCTAGTGGCAAATTCAAAATAAAAATCACATATCCATAAGCGTTACCACTTATGTGCAGAATGAGTAATATGCATGGATATTTGTTTACAGGTAAATTACAGATAATAACAGGTGTTAACAGACTTTACAGACACATTACAGATATTCTCATTATGAAGAAAATGTATCTCCACTTATGCATGTCTTTGTGCAAAGATAATATGATTTATTATTACTCTGGGTCAATGTTAACTCAGTGTCATTGCATTTTAAAACTACATAAGAGATATCTAGTGTGATTGCAAACACAAAATAAATGACTTGTGTATCGGAATGAAGGTCAATTCAAGTTCAATCGGTTCAGAAAATGGGGTGAAAATCCATTCATGAATTATTTACTCAGGATAGATAAATTGTACTCTAATTCCATTTCGCTTACTGCTATTCACATTTCAATTTCTGTACTTAATCTTTAAGTAAAGGTAGGACTGTGTTCAACATTGACAGCTCAGTGTTTGGTGTTAATTTAAATGTGAGCTTGCTTAATATTTTTCCACAATTTTACATGTCCAATGTGGGTACCTCTGAAAAGAATGAGCGAACACTAATACTTTCATGAATTAAATCAGCACAATTATTTTAGTTCACCTTGAAATGCTCTATCTACTACATGTATGCTTACAGATATTCTGATTTACATATAAATATATTTGCGGGGAGTTGATAACTTTTTTATTATTCAACATCAAGTCCATGAACTGCTTTAATTCAACATTATGATTTTATGTAAAAATTTGCATACATGTACAAGGGGAAGTGTATATTTTAGGTCACTGTTTTAGTTTTAAACATTCTTATTCATCTTTATGTCTTCGCTAGTTCATTTTAAAAGGTCCAGATTGTAACAAACAAATGTTTAGGATAAGGAGAACTACTCCATGTAGGCTTTCACTTAATATGTGTTTTGTATAATACATGCATAATACTTATAAAAGAATGTAAACAAATTTGCTTAAAGGAATATTCTGGGTTCAATACAGGTTAATCTCAATCGACAGCATTTGTGGCATTATGTTGATTTCCACAAACGTTTATTTTGGTTTGTCCCTCATTTTATTAAAATAGTTAACATTTCTTAAAAATACTTAAAATTGAGTTACAATGAGGCACTTGTAAAGGAAGTGAATGGGGCCAATCCATGAACATTAAAATATTCACTGAATCAAAAGTAATGCTATAAAATGTAAACAACATGCATGTTAAAATTATTTTAGTATGATAAAATCACTTTCACTTTTTGTGAAATGTTATATTTACTTTTACAACTTTGTTGACATGACAACATACACACCGTAAACACTAAAAACCTAATACGACCATAAAAAAGCAATTATTTAAACAACTTTACAGCTCCAATAATATACAAGTGTAAACAGAAGAATTACAAATTAATACAATTCTCAGCTTCACATTTCAGTTTTTAAACTCCAAAAATTGGCCTCATTCACGTCCATTGTATGTGCCTCACTTTTACTAAATTAGTCTAAATAAATGTTTGTGGAAATCAACATAATGCCACAAATGCTGTTGATTGAGATTAACCTGTATTGAACCCAGAATATTCCTTTAAAATCATTTTACACCGCAGGACAATGCACATTGAAATTTCAGGTCAGCTACCCATATATATATTCTTCCAGGACTTACGGGATGGCAGGTTTAATTGGGCTGAAAATAATTTTCCTCCCATTTACCTAAACAAAAATCTTGAAACTAATAATGAGCCATGCATCAAACATGCACATTCTAGATGAGGTCAATAGTCATGGAACATATTATCATAAGACATTTGTTCGTAGCGTGACAATGCTTGGCCCCAGGACACTGACATGTTTTATTTAATAACGCGGGAATTCTGCAATGTTTGCCTTTCATTACACTGAAAGTTGAAAACAGAGACCAAAAACCACTTGCTTTAAAGCACAAACTTTGCCGCCCAATGACTGTCAAAAGGTCATCCTCGAATAACTTGGTAATCTTTTAAAGATGGTTCTTCAAACATTCAGGGATAACACTTTATATTGTCCCCTTTTCACAAACATGTTATATTGTAATAGAATTAACATTAATGCAATATCAATAATCAGTGTTGGAGAATTTTCATTTTCAAATTAGTTGAACTGCTCCAAAAAAGTGACTAATTTCAGTACTATGTTACTCATTATAGAAAGTGGTCATTTATTTTGCATTATCTCTCTCTCTCTCCCCTCTCTCTCTCTCTCTCTCTCTCTCTCTCTCTCTCTCTCTCTCGCTCACTCAATCAATCAGTCTCTCTCGCTTGCATGTGTTTTTAATTCCATTTGTTATATCTGTTTGTTATTCAAAGTGGTATGTTTGCTGTGGACAAGTGTCTGTCCCTCAAATACAGTTTACATCCAACACATATTCCCTTGTATAGAAAGCTTTATTGATTATACTGGGAGTGATCTCATGCACAATGCATAGGCCTGCTTTACTGTTATGGTGAAGGGACAGTGTTATTTATGTATTTATTTATCTATCAGTAAATTAAATAAACAGAAATGTGAAATGTGCTACTTCAAGAAGCAACTTGGGTATTATGGAGTAAATAATACCTGAATAATACATGCAGGACTACAACACTGGCAATAACAATAACAATGTGCGTTTACAATTTACTCCATAAAAATGCTTACTGAGCACGTGTTGTTCATTTGTAATACTTATAGATTAATAAACATGAATAAAAGTAATACTTAAATCAAGGGTGTAGGTTTGGTCTGAAAGTTGGTAGGGACATTGCTAGGAAAATAATGTTGGGGTTAAGAAAATTAAGAGTCAGTCTAAATATAGGCAAAATAAAAGTATTTTCTTATATAACAATTCTAATATAATTTTCTCTGACAAACCAGATTAAATATTAGGATGGGTTTTCTTTTTTTTTCTTCTTTTCTTTTTTCTTTTCTTTTTTTTTTTTTTTAAATCTAAACAAACTTTAATAGTAATTAAACTGAAAATAAAAACATAGTATATTAAGTGGTAAATGTGGTAAATATACTATGTGGTAAACTTCCCAAATGTTGGTCGAGACATTTCCAATTTTCTGAAAGTTGACAGGGACATGTCCCTACCATCCCTACCTAAATCTACGCCAATGACTTAAATGATTACACTTAAACTTAAACACTAATATAACATGGCTTTCAGTAAATGCAGTGTATGTTACTTTGCTTTTAATAAAGCAAGTTGTTTGAGCAAAAGTAGCATACAATAGAGGTGTTCAGCCATGACGTTAATTTGTAGGCAAACCCAGAAGTCTAATTCTCCATGGGTTCAATTGGGATTTTCCTATGGGTTTGTATAATGGGTTTTTGAACTTATGAGTAAAATAAAGTCTGTGGTAAACATTACTTGACGATATGTGGACGTTTTGTTCTACAACATAAATTGCAAACAGTCATACGTCAAATGTGAATTTTGAAGCCGTGTTTTTTAAAAAAAAAAAGAATGCAATTCAATACGGTTTTAAAATTCACGTTTGAGGCATGAAAGTGTGTAATTTATGTTGCAGAGCAAAATGTCCACGTATTGTCATGTAATGTTTACCACAGACCCTATTTTACTCAAAAGTTGAAAAACCCCATGATAAAAACCCATAGAAATATCCAGAGGGAGCCCATGGTGAATTCTTTACTGGGTTTTTGGACTACAACTTGAACAGCTCTATATAATCAATTGAATCATTACTTTGATTAAAAACAAATACTGTAATGAGGCTAAATACTGTAACTAGGGCTTGTTCATGTTGTCTGGATGATGAAAATTAAAACGTTGATAGGTCATATAGTGCACACTGCATTCAGAATGACACAAATTACCAACAAGGTCATCATGACCATCATACAAACTGTGCAAAGTGAAAAGTACTTTGCAGATCACAGACTGAGATTTTAAAGAGTCACACTCTGATGTCTAAAGTGCTGCAATAAGACTGAGATTATCTGGATTAAACGATAGAGCTGTCTGTAGTTCCTCCTCTGTATCCGTATTGGAGTTTTTTAACTTATAGGTTTAAGCATGATATGTAATAACAGAATTAAGAAAAACAGGGAAATACTCCTGTGTGGAGAGCAGGGTGCATGGTTAAAGGTGAAAGTCGGGGTTTATGTCAGTGTTAAGGTTAAGTTTAGGGTCAAAGGTCAAATGAACGGTGAGGTTGTGGTAAGGTTAGGGTCGGGTTTGGGTCAGGATGTCCACTTCCCTCAGGGCAGAGCAAATGGTCAGGCAAAGATCTATTCCCACCAATTAGTGTGGACACTATTGAGGAGCCATATACTTTTGTTGTTATGGTTAGCAATGAGTTTATTTTTCCCTTAATAAATGTGACAAATATACACATTTTCAAAAATATTTTGTGCTATTAAAAGAAAGAAATGTATTCAAATCAATTTTATTTTATTTGTATTGTTATTTTTCCTTTTACCCATTAAATGTCCCTTCTTTTATTTTTCCCTTAATTTCCTGAACCTAAACATTTGCTTTATGCATTAGGTAACACCAACAAAACTCATTTTAAGTACAGTGTATATACTGTATTTTTTATTTATTTTTTTGTCATATTTTGTATATTTCATTTTAGATATATGAGTACTTTATATGCTATGGCAATAATGTACCTGTTAGCAATCATGCCAATAAAGCTAGAGTATGTTGACTCTTGACCCTTGAAAGAACTCTAGTTTTCAAAGAAAATAATGAAAATGGAGGCAAATACAATATATATAACAAATATAGGCAAATAACTGAATTTACAACACCAATTCCGAAAATGCGTGACTATAATTTACAAACCACACCTTTTTGTTTTTAATTAGCATTTTTCATATTGTCCCAACTTTTTTGGAACTGGGGTTGTATGTATATTTTCAGATTTATGCTAAAGTGTTTTTGCTGAATATTTTTTTATCTATCTATGTTGATTCATAGGTGAGAGTTGTCATGTCAGATTCACAGAGGGTCAACAGGAGGAATGAATCATCTGAGACAGTGATGATATCTCAGCTTAGCTATGAGTTACATGCCTCCTGATCTGATTTATTTTTAATGTCAACAAAAATATTATTGATGTTACGATGGTATGTCATTGCAGTTGTTGGTGATGTCATCCCAGGCTGTCACCACTAGACCTGGGAGGTAGCACTCATTTTCTCAGACCATTGCATTCCATGAAATATTACACCATCGCCACAACTTAATAGTTGTTTCCAACTGTGAGCCGTGCGGAGGAAAACACTGACTATATGTCATGTCAGAAAAGCTTACCACTGTCTCCCACCACACAGACAACAAAGACCCCTGAGTCCACTATGCTTACCAAAACAGTACACAGCTACTGTACTGAAGTCAAATATTAGTCTTGCATTAAAAAAGGTCTAACAACTGAATTTATGTGCTTAAATCACATTATAAAAATGTTATTCTTAACATTACCTGTGTCTAAAAAGATTCAAGAATTTCTGTAAAGAAGTTGATTCTGAGCCTATGCATGAGAAAAACCCCAGTATAGTCTCTCTTTATGTCTTATGATTGGGAATTATATTACTTTTGCAGTAGCACCAAATATTATAATGCTTGTGTTAGCTCATTTGTCTTTATAATGAAGCTTTCTATAACTCTGTGGAAACAGTAATATTAAATGTTTTACATTACTCTCAGTATTTTAACATTTCATGGTTTTGAGGATTCCTTTGAGTTTCTTCACTTTCTTGGCTATTTATGACCCAAATCAACTTAGAAAAGCTGATTTGTTCACAAATGCTCTACTATTTGAGTATGAGAGCACAGCAAATGCAAAAGCACTACTATCATTTGGAACTTTTAGAAGTTTGGACAAGCTGGTGAGATTGGGTGGAGGAATTAATGATATTTGCTCTTTTCACCCTCTGTTCAGTTCTCCTTGTCTTGTTTCAATATTCTGATTTATTCCCTGAGGTCTGTAGTTCGTTATGAGGCTTCAAAATTCCTCTTGCGCCGTGACAAACCGGTGAATGACATAGAGTGTGTGGAGGAGAGCGAGACATGTGTTGTCGTTTAAAATGATATTGTCTGAAGTTAATGACTTACACAGGCTTATAGGTATAAATATCTGATCCTTCTAGCTAATTTCATTGGCTGAGTGGGCCCCATAAAAAGGTCATTATGACTGGTTTGTGTTTAACTCGCATTTAATTCCGTGGAGCAAGAAGTGCAAGAAACTCTATTGATTAAACGACAGCTTAACAACCAGCTGTTTAATAAATCGGCCCACTGCATTGGACCGGAGGGCAGAGAGAAGGGAGAAAAACTGAAAGAGGAAAAGGGAGGGGACAGCAAAGATGGAAGGGAGTTATGGGTCGAAAGAGAGAAAGATGGGGGAGATATAGAACAGACAGAAAGCGAAAGGGGAGGGGGTTGGTTAGATGGCAGGGGGTTGCTGAAGTTTCATTGCGAGCAGTTGTGATGGAAACCTTTTCCCCTAGCTGCTGACAAATTTATGTTAACAAGCAAATTAGCCACACCATGGTGAAGCAGTGCCAAATCAATAGTGACAATAAAAAGGGAGATACAGAGTGAGAGAAAAGTTGTTGCTGACCACATACTGTCGGCGAACGTAAACGGCCATGGTCTCTCCCCAAGGTCTGTCAACAATAACCCACCACTGAGAGACACAAAAGGTATCGACACGCTGCGCGCTTCAATTTCCCTAGACGGCCGCTGCTGTCACATCAAAACGCCCATTAGTCACAAATTCAGCAGGCCATGGATTTTGCCCTGCTCTCTTGGGGCACGCTGTCATCTTGAAAGTTGTGCCACCAGCGAATTAAAGGACATCTGGTTTGAGTGTAGTGTTTGGAATACCAGAGGACCAGGAGGCTTGTTTCTGATAAAAGGGTGAAAACACAGGCACTTGAGAGCTGTCAGGTTTTGTTAAAAAGAGCAAGCTGAAGAAAGAGAAAGTCGAGGTGAAACTAACCCTAGGGGAATATCACACAAAAGAAATGTTTGATTTTTGTTATGTTCTTAAACACCATGATATACTTTTTGAAAAGTTTGTTTTAATATGTCCCTTTTAAAATGGTTTTATTCACATAATTATAAAATGACAATATTCATAAAAGTGAGAACATTATATATTGTTTTTCAAGGGATAAGAATATTGATAGTGTTTCTAATGAATCATTTCTGGAACTTTTGTAAAATGCATGTAAAAACCTAATCCAAACCTTAACAAGAATCATTTAATATTTTAAAGTAACATCAAAAATGTATTTGTTTGTGTCAGCTAAAATATTTAGCTTGTTATCTTGCTCATGATCTGTTTGAAGTAAGACAAGTTACAGGGATATTTGATTGTTAGCAACAGAAAACAAATGGAAAACAAAAGAACAGAGAAAACAGACAAAAGAGTCATGTCAGTAGGTAACAAATGACGTTGAACACAAGTGTAGGTGCTTTTCTAAAGTGGGAACACACACAGTGTTGTGTACATGTTCAGACCCTCCTGTATTCAGGGGTATACATTTAGATGGTGTATTTCTGAATCAAAAAAGCACTGAAATGTGTTTTTTTTATATAATAATATATATATATATATATATATATATATATATATATATATGGATTTACATGTATAGTAGTTTAGCAGGGTTTATTAAAAAAAAGTGCATTCACATGAAACAGGTTTTCGTGCTTTATGAAAGTATGTTGCTCTGAGCAAACAGCTTATTGGATGATGTGCAGTCAATTTACCTATAATATTCGCACCAGTCTCATTTGGAGTGGTGCAAGTTGATGCCTGTCATAGCACAAGCACACAGCCTTATATACTGTAGAACACATCAGGGTGCCAGGGTCCTTCTGTATCCTTCGGTTTCCAAACAGGTGCTATCTCTCTATCTCTCTTCTTTCCCTGTCTGTTTTTGGCCATCAATCAGTAAGTTCTAAGGGTCCTGTCCTCCTTCATTACAGCTCTATTAATCGGCTGACTGTGCGAGAACAGCACATCGCCACCCCGTTAATGTTTAATGGCTCATCTCAAGAGATCAATGGACCAGTTAGTGAAGACAACATTACACTTATGGGTGAACAGCCTCTAGTTATTGGACACAGTAGTTAAGAAGTGACCCATCACTCTTGAAGAAGGCTGACTGGAATAATGGACACTGCCAAACACATGTCATTCAGTTAATGAAGTCAGGGACACTAGTGTTACACATTGTCTGCACACTAATTAAAATAATGACTGAGAGTATATTCCCTGTGATTATTAGCAACTGAAAACAAGGGTCAGCTGAGGTGTAAGGATAACATGAGGTCAATTAAAATGCACAAAAAGGGAAGATATTAGAATCCTAACTGTTTTGATTGTATTTCTGAACACTTTATCAGTTTTATTGAAATAAAAGGCTATTTCCACCAAATCTAAATTCTTATCTTATTTTAATCAGAACTTACTATGACGAGAGATATTTTTGAATATAACTCTTTAAAATTTAAAGGATAGTACACAACTTATAAATCTACTTCGGGAATACTTCTAGCAAGAATAAGAAATGTCTATCTCAGAAGTTTATCCAATGTACAGTAGACTGTGTATAACAATCAATATGATAAATTCTCAAGGACATTGTAATTAATGGCTTTCTCTATATAAAGTAACTTTTTTTATTTATTTTTTTTTGCCAAGAATCCTTATGCAGTTCATCAATGTGGATATATATCCCAACAGTGTGCCCATCTCTGAAATCGGTGCTCTTCTGGACATGCATATTAAAAGCTAAAGAAATAAAGCTAGTGGTGTTCTGCAGCTGGAACGTGATCTCATGAAAACTCGTAATCTTGTTTGGTTCTGGCAAATATACATTCTCTTACGTTTGCATAGACATTGAAACATACAATACTGACATATTGACAGCATGTAAACGTCATAATTTTACATATTAAAACCTATAGTAATGTACAAATGTTTATATGTACTGTTTTAATTGATTCATATTGAATAATTTATAGAATTAATCAGTTAAATAAATGTAAATTATATTCAATGAGATTAGTTAAATGCCATAACATTTATTTAATGCAGTTTCATTCAGTTCTGCTGACCTATACAAAGTTTTATAGGATTATATTACTTTAACCAAAACTAGACTTTAAAATGTTAAAATGAATACAAATTCTGTAATCGTTTATTAAAGATTTAATTGTATTTTTGTTTGCCATGGGACACAAAAGGAGTTTTCAGAATATGTACAAAAAATTTTAAATAATAAACCACAAAAAGCACCATAAAACAACAATAAAATGAATCCATACATTTGTTAGCTATACTACAAATCTTAAGACTGCTTTCTGTGAAGAACAGACACAAATTCAAGCCTTTTATTCAATGATCTCCGTCTCCATCCACTGCCGTGCATTGGTTTCGTTTTCAAAATTCAGAAACAGAGTGCAGGGCTGTTTCTAGGCATAGGCGAACTAGGCAGTCACCAAAGAGTAAGCCGCTGCAACGCAGGGCATGCTGAGTGACTCCGGCCAGGTCTCCTAAGTAACCATATTGGCCAGGTTGCTAGGGAGGGTAGAGTCACATGGGGTAACCTGCTCTTTGTGGTTCGCTCTCAGTGGGGCACATGGTGAGTTGTGCAAGGATGCCGGAAGCCTCCACGCGCGTTATATATCTGCGGTAACATGGTCAACAAGCCACGTGACAAGATGCGTGGGTTGATAGTCTCAGACGTGGAGGTAACTGAGATTCGTCCGCCACCCGGATTGATGTGAGTCACTATGCCACCACATGGACTTTTTGGGCTTTCCAAACTGGGGAGAAAAAATTACAAATATTACAAATATTAACGTACAAATAGCTACGTATATTAATGAGATCATGCTGGCAGCAGAGACTAGACTGATTAATTAGCCACTGAATCATCTGGGGCAAAACAGAGAATTTAAATGAGTGAGCAACAGTACAAAAAGGGGGGGGAAAGTCAGGATCAATTTTGGAGGCCAGTCACTTGCACAACTAAAGAGTGTAAATTAATGTGTGCTGTCTGTTTCCCCTTTCTGTCTCTTTCTCTCTCTCTCCCCCCCCCCCCCCTCATCTCTCTCTGAGGAAAAGAAAGATGAAAAGACAACTCTTGAACAAGTGACCATCGGGGAGAAGCTGTGCAGGCAATCAATGGACCATCAGTCATTGAGAATGCTTGTTGTGCTCTTGTATAATGTCCCTTATTTGTTTCTGATATAGATCCCACTGGCTATTAATGATACCACAGCAGAATAGCAATTAACTTTTTTCATTTGATCTTTTTCCAGTCATTGGAAGTGTCAAAATATATTAACTTTGTAATTGTGTCAGAACAATTTAATCACCACTATATACGTATTATACATATGATGTATATACACACTAGACTTAAAACACTAAAGCAGCTTTATAACATTTCTAAATTATATTTACTTTTATTTTGTCTGGTATTTGCACTAAAATTATTTAATTTCCTGATGTAATGAGTGAGGATACGTTTCCATTCAAAACATGGACAAATAAGAATAATACTTTTTTCACAGAGTAGTGGTGCAAATATAGATATATCATTAATCAAACATATATAAAATTATGTGTCAGTCTATCATTCTGGATTTTATCATAACCCATATGTAATTTGATCAGAGCTGGTAGAACAATAATTATGTCTTTGACAATAATTATTAAACAGCACTAACAACACTACATGTATGTAATAATATCATATTGATATATATTGTTCCATTTGTTAACATGAATTAACAACAAACAATAGTTATTAAGCATTTCTTAATCGTAGTTAATGTTAATTTCAATTTACCGTATAGTAATACATTTTTTAAATCAAAAGTTGTCTATGTTAACATTAGTGGATGCACTATGAAATAACAATGGACATTTTTTTTGTTTTGTTATTAACTAACATTAATAAAGATTAATACATGCTGTAAAAATATATTGTTAATTGTTTGTTCATAATACCTACTGCATTACCTCATGTTAACGAACTGACCCTTATTGCAAAGTGTTACTGATTTATTTAGCTGCTCATTTAATGCAGATTTAATACAGAAAAATGTTGTCGATTTAAATCTCTTGAATCATAATACAAAAACTTCCTCCCACACACAAGGAACATAAAATCTTAATCTTAAAAGTTAATCTTGTAGGTTGATATTACTTTTCAGCAAGAAAATAATATACCACGCTGAAGACATTTTATTTGGTCAAAAAAATACATTTAAAAAAAACAACTCTGAATTGCCAAAAAAATAATAATAATAATAATAAAAAAAAGACTTCTTGTACTGAAGGTGACATCAACAGAAAGCTCATACAAATTTGATGGTCTAATGTGAGAAGACAAGCATCTGATATTTAAAACTTAAAATACTCTCTCTATGTGTCCTCTCACACACACACACACGTGTAAAAAAAAATGATGAAAAACTAAACAAAAAAAGGAGAAAGTAGCCATATCCTGCAACTGATGAGCTGCGTTTGTGGAATACCCTATTAGGAATGAGGCAGACTGGCCAGGAAAGAGAGGGCTTTACTTTAAATTGAGTAGTGCCAACGCACATTTATTGGCTCTAATGTGCTACAGCTTGGTCCTGCGCTCACCTGCTTCAAGGCCGAGAATGGGCCGGCGCTTCTACAACCATGGAACATAATAAGCTTTTAAGGAGGATGGCTTGTGCAGCTTGATGTCAGAATAAAGACCTCCCTTCAGCTACTGCTCCACGACCTGCAGCATACCAGCCTAATCTTTTCTTATTACACTGTTAATATGATTTTTCTTCCCCTTTGCACTCTGATCTTTTGTGAGAATCCAGAATATCTGTGTAGCCAATGCACAGCACCTGGTGTAGCAATCTTGTGGAAAGAATTATATTTATCAGATCACCATTTTCTGTAGAAATAAATTCTTCTACTTTTGCCATCCTCACCTGTATTCATAAATCAAAAGGTAACATTTTAATAAGGTTGTATATGTCTACATCAGTAAGCATAATAGTTCACATAAACTACAATGAAAAACACCTGTACAGAATTTGTTAATTTTGTTAATTATACATTTTCAAGTTGTATTTTTAACAGCTATTTTATATTTAACCATTTTATTTCAATTATTTCATTTTTATTAATCAGTTATTAAAAATGTGTGTGCATGATATGTAAGGTATTAACTAATGTTAACGTATATAACTTTATTGCAAAGTTTTACCATTGTTTTGACATTTTTTTTAGAAGAACATACAGTCACCTGATAACTCTCTAATGTTTCTAACTAATAAGCATTTAAAAATCCATCATTATAAAAACTGCTGTGAGGACTTGCCGCTTCAGTCGCCACCTGTTCCAAAGAGCCAATGTGGTCCTGTAATCCCTCTGGAGAGCCATGTTGATGTTAGGGGGACACTGTCTGTCTCCTCTCGCCCTACCATCTATCGATTAGCTTATTGATTAACAGATTGGAAATATTAACTGGAGGATGATCCATCTCAGGTGGGCCGTGTCATTCACATTAAGCCACAGAGTGAAGATTGGGCTGGGTGGAATAGACCATCTTCTCATTAGCATCCTAATTACAAAGCCACCAGATAATGCTCAATCATTATCTTGTCCGCAATTAAACATACTGACTTATTCCAGTATGCTCACAGCAATGTGTGTAAAATAACACAATGATGACATATTTTAATTTGTAGTACTAAAATAATACATGGAAGCATATGGTTTAAATGATTAAAACAAAGGCAAAAATTGTTAAAAGATCTTATTCTGGATTTATAATCATTTTTAGGATATATATTAAATTGTATTTAACATTCTATTTTACATCTAATCATCTGTAATGCATGAATATATCCAACCATTTGTTTGTAATTCAAGAGACAACAAAAACTGGGCTTTCTTTTTTTAATCAGGCAAACTGCATTAAAAAGTACACATAAAAACAAAACCTTTTATGGTAGTCCTAGAGAACAGGACACATGAAACAGAACTCCAGTACATATTTAAACAGAATGTGGTTGAAATTGAATGTATAATAGCTGTGATGACAGCTCAAGTCATCACAACTATCAAGTTTAAAATAAATAATTGTGGTGAATAAATTGCGGTTTGCAGTGTCTCCAGGAAGATGAGTATCATGACAAAATTCTAAATCTCTCTCTCTCTCTTTCTCCATCTCTCTCTTGCTCTCTCACTTTCTCCATCTCTCTCTCTCTCTCTCTCTCTCTCTCTCTCTCTCTCAGCACTCGTATCATAACTGCCAGAGGTGGGAAGATAAACATGTGGTAACAAATTTAAATATCAAGAACATTGTTATTACTCAGTACTTACATATGTAATTACATTGTAATATAATGTGTGACAAAAATATGCTGCTCCAAACTGACCCTGTGTCAATGGCCTTGTTTTATGTGCCTGATTTAAACACCAATTCACATTAGCTCAATAAAGTCTGGGCCGGCACGCAGATGGCCCACATCAGATCTACGACACCATGCAATATATGCAGAATCCTCCTGCCTGTGATTTAGGAACTCACACAGGCAGCACAACATCCATAGGGGCAGACACAAAGAGCACCTCATTGATTGAATTTTATATTGCTGTTGTCTGAGATCTTAACATGCCTGAAATTTACAACCCTGAGAATAATAATGTCATATAAAACTGACAGGATAAAAGACATGTGACACTCTCCATTGAACTTACTCTCGGAGAAGCGAGACTCATCTTCCTTCGATTTCAATTTTCTATCAGGTCAGCTTTTGTGACATTTTATGGAGAATTATGCTTGTTGATTTGTGACATATATGGGGATCAATGAAAATATATGTTATGTGCACGAGGTGTGTGTGAAAGATAATAATGCAAGAATATAATGCTGGGAACAATATGATGTTTTGAAAATTTTGCCTTGATGTTTTTCCAGTCAAAAAGCATTGCAATCTTATTTTTGAGGGTAAAGTAACATATAAAATTGCTATATTTAAAATTAATTTGGCCAGATGCATCCTGCATGGCTCAGACAATTTCCCTTGCCAGATACAGTGCATTTAGATTGCATAGTTATTACAGTGAGTTTTGTGGTATGAAACTTGAAGTGTAGGAGAACTCTTGAAGGTTACGGTACCATCAAAGTTCAGGTGCAGCTCCTCCGCAATCCAATAACCCCTCATCCCCCTCCCAGTGTTAGTGCAGCATAATTACTTACACCCATCCCCAAAAAATGACAGGACTCTGACCCCGGCCAAATTATTGAATTTTTATCGCCCGCCTTGGGCCATGTCGGGGCTATTCAATTTTAGCCGGAGGAGGACAACCTATTAAGGAGGATGAGTCCAGAACGTAGTTTCTCAAATTGCCACCCAGAAACCATTACAGACACACCAGTTTCAATACTGGCAGACCATCCACAGTTTGGGTGGACAGAGAATACTCTCCTGCACACAAACACTGCTTCTAGCCCCCCCACCTTTTAGCAGACACAATTTACATGAGTTGAAGAGAAGGTGACAGGCAGCAATCAGGCAGTGGAATAGGGTCAGAGCCAGAGAGGAGCAGACCACATTACAGTCTACCAGCAAATCACTTATGCCGGCCACGACCTCCGACCTGCACTCATATCAACCAATTGCCCTTTAGTATAATTATATGGGGTAATCTTTGGCCATTTGATTGGGCAGAGATGAGCTGCAAGTCAGCGCTAATTTATTTTTCTGGTAATTTATTTATTTTTTCACCTACCCTCCCTGTGCTTGTTTATAAACAGGTAGAGCCATTTCAGTGTGTAAGTGAAATTCACAAGGAGCCCTGAGGTCAAAGTTATCTATTTATCAATCTATCTGTCTATCTGTCTATCACACTCTCTGCCTGTCAGTCTTCCAGATGAGATGTAATTAACCCATGAAGGCCTGTGTCTTCCATACAGCATAAGAATACTACACATTGGGCGTAGAGTTGATTAAGGATGACATCTTGAGTTAATCCACAGGGCAGTTCTGTCACAAAATGTAAGGCAGAATGATTGAATGATACATAGTTTACAGATTAATGAAAACCTGAATTGTACACCTTTATGTCTCCAAATATGAAAACAAATTGCATATGATTGAAATGGACAAACATAAGACAAACAGTATCAGTGGGTAGAAATGCTCTGGGTGCAAAAGAAACAGGGGAGCCACAAGGGATTGTGACATGACTCTTCACTCTTTTTAGAATTATTTATTTATTTGGCATAAACTTTAAGCCAAAGTAATTTACAGTGCTTTCAAAGCTATCCATTTTAACAGTTTTTGTGTTTCCTGAGAATCGAACATTTGACCATTGTTTTGCTATAGAATCACGCTCTACCAATTAAGATACAAGAACTTTTTATTGTAAAGTCATAATTTGAGATTGTTTCAATCCACATTCCACAATATTTCTGTACTTTAGAAAGTTTTAGCTCTAACATAGTTCAGATGGTTTGATGACAGGTTTTAAAGGAATTTTCCGGGTTCAATACAAGTTAAGCTCAATTGACAGCATATGCGGCACAATGTTGATTATCACAAAATATATTGTTTTGTCCCTTTCCCTTTAAAGTAAAAACCTAGGTTACAGTGAGGGACATACAGTGGAAGTGAATGTATGCCAATCTGTAAACATTAAAATACTGAATGTTTCAAATGTACTGTATACCCACAAGACATAACAGTATGTGTGTTAACATAATTTAAGTGTATTAAAATTGCTAACTAACATTTCTGTGTAAAATGATGACCAATTTTACAACTTTATTGCCATGACGACGTATCGCCAGAAACCTTGCAATCCCCAAAAAACAATGATAGTTCAAATAATACAAAAGTTATAGCAGAAAAATTAATTTAAGTGCTTTAATAAGCTTCACATATTTGCCTTTAAACCATCCAGAAATTGGCACTATTCATTTCCATTGCAAATGCCTCACAGTAACCCAGATTATGCTTTTTTTATGAAAAGGAAAGACGAGCTGAAATAAATGTTGTGGTAATTGTGCCAGAAATGCTATCAGTTGAGCTTAACTTGTGTTGGAGCCAGAAAATTCATTTAACCAAGTCCACTGCTTTCGAAATTATGCAGCTTAGACAAGGATGCACCTTAAAACTACACAACTTTACATTTAATTCCTAATCTAATTCAAAGTCACAAAATTCTTGCTCTACAAGCATAAAAAATATACTGATGTGACTTATTTTTTACAACAGTTAATGATAATACATAAAATACTTTCCACAAACACATCCCCTTTATAATTACCCAATATTAAAGGTGTGCAGAGAAGCCATTATCTGTATCTGTATTTGTGCATATGACATAATTATCTGTATCTGTCTCTGTATTCAGATAGAACCGTGTGTGGGCTGGGCTTAAACTGGAAGTGCGTCAAAATTAAATGAAATGCCCATTTTTAAATGTTACTCTTTCATTTATAGTTTCTATTAATAAAATAAGCCTTTTCATAATAATAGCCTAATAAGAATCAATAATCAATAAAAAAATTACAATAACAACAACAGTAATTATACTAATAATAATAATAATTATTATTTTATTATTATAAATCTATTATTAAAAAATATAATTGTATTCTTTTTTTTTCTTACCAGAAGATGCTGAATTTGTAGACTACATTAATTGTGGTTTCTCCTGGTATTTCTGATATTAATATCTGCATTAAACTGGATTTTCATTTGTCTGTGCATGTATAACAACATTTTACTGGAGGAAGGATGGGAATCAAGTGTAAATTGTGTGATACATTAACACAGATGTTTCAAGAAGTGTAAAGTGTATACAGTGTTGCATCTTAATGTTATACTTGATAAGCTACATACACAATTAACAGAGTCCGCAAACGGAGTCGAGACTGTACCCATCCAATCTGAAATCACACCGTGCACATTTTCATTCATAAGGTTTACACTTTAGAAATATTGGCAGCACAGATTCATAAATAATTTGAAATTTGTATATGTTTATTTAAAATGTGATTTTATCCTTGTGCCTCTTGGATAATCAGTCATACAAATATTTTTTATATTATTCAAATGAATCCATAATCCGTATTGAAGTCATTATGTGTGGCTTTCCGAATAAGGTATTCGGCTTCGGGCACATCCACAAACAATATACAGACAAAAGCTCACTACCTGAACTGTAACAGTAACCTTGAGTCTTAAAGCACACAACCATATGTTTAACCCTAACCCCACAATAAATTTGCCCAGTCCATCTGATGATATGTCCATTCTGACCCTAATCACAGCCTTCTACCAGACTCTACTGACGAATCCTTTCCCCAGAGAGTCAAGCTCATTGAAAAACCCATTCTCACTCCCCCCTCCTTCCTATCTCCTCCTTCCTTCCTATTTAGTACTGTAATTTAGGGAGTTGCCACCAATATCTCTACCTCACTCACCCATCTCATTGTCATGGAGGCTGGAAGCTATTGCGATGTAGACAGTGTCTGTCAAAACACTTTGAGGGATGGTCTTATCTGACAGTTTGCTTTTAATGAACTATTACATATTTAGATGCAGCGCTGGAATGTAAATTATCAAAACATATCACCAAAGTTCAGATACAGACCTGTATTTTAAAAACATGTCTGAATCAATGTCAGCAAAAATAGTGGACGGAACAAAATCAATTCTATCAAATCTAAATAGGACAAGCCGTTACTCTATTGACCCATTGATAAAGTAGTGTTCCACTCGGATGTCCTTTAGAACATTACCACATCAATCCACCACATTGTGCCCTGAGGTGAAGACTTCTGAGCTTGCCTCAAATCATATACATAAATATACCTGTGGGTGTGTGTTTTTACAAAGTTGTAAGTACCAGCACCCTCTGTAGTGAAACAAGATATTGTGTGTTTGTGTGTGTGTGCGTGTGTGTGTGTGTGTGTGTGTGTGTGTGTGTGTGTGTGTGTGTGTGTGTGTGTGTGTGTGTGTGGTATTTCATAGGTCAAAAGTACCTCTGTGCATATATTGAAATTTGGTGCTCTTGGGTACTTGAGTACGTTTGGCTGTATTTACATTTAAAATTGTGTGCATGTGAATGATCTTTTGCACCTGCTTGTCAATAACCCCACTAACCATTATTGAAATGAGCCATTTACATGATTTGTGTGAGTGTGTGTGTGTGCATTGTGTATGTGTGTGTGGACAGTTCCATCCATGCCCTGGTGCTCTGCATCTATCGACTGGCTGGAATTAAGCTGGCTGGTGGAGGCTGTTTCCCAGCGGACCAGTGGCTGACCCTCTCAGGGCTAAAGTTCAGCCCAGGGCAAGGGCTCACAGGGCCAGATTAGGGGCCCCGCAACTCCCTGCGGATGGATGAAAGAGTGAAATTACATCTCGACCAATATGCTCCGTCTCTACGGCACACACTTGCAAACACACACACACACACACACACACACACACACACACACACACACACACACACACACATTAATTAAAACTATTGCAATAACGCATGACAGGTGAATAAATAAACAAATGTGATGCTATCTGATGCCAGTAAATGGCTTTGTGCATTTCTAATTTTACCCGTTATCATTGTTATTGACCACAGCTGTGTTATTATTTGAACAAAAATACCAAATTCTAGTGTAATGAACACCACACCTGTGGATCTAAGTTTCTTTGATTTCTCTCCCTTTGAAGCTGTAATGTGGGAGCTACTGGCCCTGATCTTAGGCTTTTAATTGCAGTGTAAGAATAGGGGTTTATGCTCAAACACAATCTCACCAATTAAAGTTTCCGTAAATAAAACCGTAATTTTAAGTGCCGATACTCGAGGTTATAATTAAGGTCTACAGACTCTAAATTAGCTCTTTGTCTAACTGTAATGTCCTCTGTCTTTGAAGTCACCCATAACAAGGATGTTTGACTTTTTGTCTTATGTTATTAGGCTTCTATATGAGAGAATACAAGATTAGAGCAAATGAATGAAACTTTTCAAGTGTGATGAATAAATAAAAAATAATTTCGAAACATTGCATAAACATTGCCCCCAATATAAAAACTTCCTACACTAAACAACTATGGCATAGCCTGACTTGCAAATGAGGAAATCAGAAAAGTCACTCTATGAAATGAGTGGTCCATGCAGACGAACAATGAGGAGCTTAAGAGAAGTGGCCATCTCATCTCCGAGTGACATCCTGACTCTCACTCTCTCTCTCTCCCTTTCTCTGTCTCAGTCTCTCTGGGCAGAAAGGAGAAATAATTGGATTTTTTCCCACAAATAATGCTTCACCCTTGAGTTTAATTAACTAGCCTGGTTCAGGCCCTTCTCTGGCCGTTAGAGAAAGATAAAAAGAGAAACCTCCACTGTTTGTAATGGCAGAATCATTACACGCACACGGGATGGACGCACTCCTCGTTGCTGTTAGTGCAGCACAGCAAGAAACCATTGCATGTTATTTTGACAGACCTGTTTTGTATTGATGAAGTCAGTGATGGCCTTTCTGGAGGGGATTACACCATAATGAGATATAGTTCAAACTGTCAGTCAACAAGAACAAGACTGTAAGCATCTACAGTAAACCTTATTAGTACTGCTTCTTTGACACAAAAATATATTAAATAAAATATTTATTAGAGGTGGTATGAATGTTTTATTTACACTAAAATGGCAGCACAGAGCTACATCTGAAAGGACATATACACCACTAAAGGTGCATCAGAGCGGCATAAATGCATATTGCAAATAAATTAACAAAATATTACTGTGGCATTATGTTAAAAATATGAGAGTAGGCTATTCATCCATCCAATTTCTATAGCTGATTATCCTATATAGGGACATGGATACTGCTGGAGCCTATTCCAGCTATCTCGGGCTGAAGGCGGAGAAACGCCCAGGACAGGTGGCCAGTCTATCACAGGGCTAACACACACAGACAAACACATTCACACTCTCACTTCACTTAAACCAGAGCACCCAGATAAAACCCACGCGAACACTGGGAGAACATACAAACTCCACACAGAAACTGAAGTAGGACTCAAATTAGTGACCTTGATGTGAAGTGACAGTGCTACATAGTTCATCCTAAAATTCTTGACTTAAACTAACATACTGTCAAACATGTCTTTTGTGTTCCATTGAAGAAAGAAAGGCATAAGGGTTTGGAACAATATCAATATGAGTAAATGATGGCAGAATTTTCATTTTTGGGTATAATATCCTTTTGAGGCTGCTCTAATGCTGCATTTCATTGGCACAAAACCAAAGCAGCATCAAAGCTGCCAACTAGGGGCTGAGGTGGGTCAGAGATGGTATAATTTAGTACAGAACATTTGTGCTTTTAGATAGCCCTACACCGTAAGAACAATACAAACACTTCATATCTGTGTGCAGTGTTTTATTTTACCAATCTCCACCACTGTGTTGTATAGATATAGGATAGCTCTCTCCATTCACATTGAGGGACTGACATAAGTGCATCAACATTTTAAACCAGCTGTTTATGGACTGGGTGCTTTCCAAATGTGGTCTGAATGACAGAGGTCAATACAGTAACAAATACACACATTAAAAGAAGCAAACAATGGGTTCACAGCTCATCCATCTATAGAAAGCTTTGAGGGCTTTTGGCCTGAACATAACAAGGTAAAAAAATAAAATAAATAAAAACCTGAGTGACCACCAGTGTCCCATCTCCCTCTGGTCGCTTCAGAGGATTTAAGGCTCTCTTTTTATTACAGTGGGTGGTATTTTATGACTATATGCTACGAACACCAAACGCTACAACATTAGAAATAAAAAATCCCCACAGCAAAGTTTGCGACCACTTTATAACTCTTCCAATGGTCCATAGGGGCACTCTGGATGAAGTGTTGCCATTTTTGCTGTCACTGTCCTTCTCTTATGCAGTCTCTCTTTTCACACTACACACACACATGCACAGACACACAGGCAGGCCTCTAAAGCTGGGAGTTTGTTGTTCCATTCCCCTCAATGTGTCCCCCAGGAGAAGTGCCTCATTTTAATATAAATAGAACGCTTCATCATGCAGCGGCACAAACTTCCCCACGATGCATTGCTCTGACAGTATTACCCGTGCTGCATTAGACCGGCAGAAGGGAAAGTGGACATGCCAACGCTTTTAGCCTTGCCAGAGCAAACAAGAATTTGGGATGATCTGACATGTTTGGTCTTGTGAGTCTGGGAGTGCAAGGCCGCTGTTGAGCTCAGCAGCACAGCAGAATTTCAATCGACAGTAAAATGGATAAATAACTCATAGGCCAACCAATAAGAACCTAATTCATCATCATCATTTTAAATGCAACCGTAAACAATTTTAACAGCAAACTGATAAACAAAATAGATATTTACAGTGTTGGGGAAGCTACTTTGAAACTTTAGCTTGTCAAGCTACAAGTACCTAAAATAAAAGCAATCCTTTTGAAAAATTGCAAGCGATTAAATGTGTATTTTACGCAAAAAATAAACATTCTCTCATCATTTACTTACTCTCATGTTATCCCAGACGTGTATGACTTTCTTCTGCTGAACACAAACAAAGATTTAAAGAAGAATATTTTATTTCTGTAGGTCCATACAATGCAAGTGAATGGTGGTCAGAACTTGCAAAATCCAAAAAGCATGTAAAGGCAGCATAAATGTAATCCATATGACTCCAGTGGTTAAATTGATGTCAACAGATGAATATTTACATTTATGCATTTGACAGACGCTTTTATCCAAAGCAACTTCCAGTGCACTTATTACAGGGACAATCCCCCCCCAGAACAACCTGGAGTTAAGTGCCTTGCTCAAGGGCACAATGGTGGTGGCTGTGGGGTTCGAACCAGCGACGTTCTGATTAACAGCCCTGTGCTTTAGCCTCTACTCCACCACCACTCATAAATATGTAAGTCATTTTTTACTACAAATGTCCACTTTCACATTCTGAAAGTGAAAGTGGAGATTTATTGTAAAAAAAAGGACTTAATATTGAGCTGTTTCTCACCCAAATTGATTGCATTGCTTCAGAAGACATACATCAAACCACTGGGGTTGTATGGATTACTTTTATGCTGACGTTATGTGATTTTTGGAGCTTGAAAGGTCTGGTCACCTAATATAAACTAATTCCTCACAAGATACATTTTGTTCTCACATGGCATGTGTTGCAGGCTAATTATCATCCGAAAACATTTAACCAACTAGGAATGTTACAGAAAGTTACATTACTCCGATACTCAATCGAAAATCCACACTTTTTAAAAACAGAAAGCTAAACTACTGTCACGATACTGAAATTGTTTTTTTATTTAAATTTGTTGCATAATTACTTTTAATTAGTGAGCACATATTTTTATTGGTTATACAATATTATGATTGATTATTTGGTTCTTGTGGTGTCTGCTGTATCAAAAACGACAGACTGGCTGTAGTTAAAGCTCAATCTAATCAGCTGTGCCCAGCTGTGCCAGAAATACAAATGGGATCAGTAATGCTTAACTTCTCATCTTGCTTCTCTCTCCCTTACCTCTCTCTGTCTTGCATTTTCTCTGTCCAGGATTTCAAGTGAGCTTCTTTGTGGGAGTACAAAGCTTTCACACTAGGGAGAAAATGAAGAGTGAAGGAGACAGCTAGGGCCAGCACCATTCACTGGCCTCGGGCACTCGTCCCTGATTCCCTACAGTTTCTTAAGACCACTGATTTGAGGCTTCATACTGTGCAAATGGAGATATTTTGCTTCATTAATTGTGCTTCAACTAATTGTGCTTTATTTGCAAGGTGAATGGTGCCTAACAAGAAAGCACTAGAGGTCTTCATTTAGTGATCAAGCCATTCTCCCTTGAGACAAACTCACATACAAGCTGTCCTTCACATATATCCTTCTCCTTCTGCCAATCAGCACATCAAACGCCAGTCAATTCATCTCTCTCCCCTGCTTAGAAATGAGAGGGGAATTAGAGATCGAGAGAGGGAGAGAACCAGAGACACAGAGAGAGAAGAGAAACACAGCAGTGAATACTGAGCGTAAGATTTAGCTGGCCTGGCAAGCACTCCGGATTTAGCAGGATATTTATTCTTTTATATCCAGACAAAAGAGATTGCACATGCCCACTCCTGCTAGTGCCCCTGCTTCAGTCTCTACCCTGAACCTCTGCAAGAGAACCAGAGAGAAAATAATGAGACTCGATCAAGGCTATCAGGTGTAAGATCACATCACATCACATCAAAGCTGGATCAAACACCGCCTCACAAGATATTTTCTGACATATGTTAAGAGAATTATCAAATTCCCCCTGCTTAAAGAGAAAATGTGTAAACCTATCGATAACATCTAACTTAATTTATTCACAGGTTTAGCATTTTCCAGAATTGACACAAAAACCTACATTAAAAATAATTTTGTCTACTAAAAACATTTATGCAGTTTTTGTACAAATTAAAAGGGTATAAATCTCAATTATATAAATGTTAGATTTTGCTACATATTGCATTCAGATTCAGATTTGCTTTCATCCATTCATGTTTCAGACCTTATTAGAGTTCCTGTAGCTCAACTGGTAGAGCATGGTACACATATCTACACACAAGAAAATCCTTTTCATTTTGTATTATTATTGTTGTCACGGCCGGCTCATATGCTGCAACAATAAGGAAGACTACACACTGAATATCTAGCTCAAAAGAATATAATTTTTTTTCAAAAAGGAAAGAATATATTCAGGAACTGAAATGATAACAAAACAAGAAGGTTTATCAAATTCTGGTGCTGCCAATACAGGGGCAGAAGTGAGAAACGATTTAGCTGCCTCCAGCTGAACCTTGAGCAAATCAGAAAGAGGGGACACTGCAGTGGAGAAGTTCTTACAAACACTAAGATAGTACCCTAAAAGTCCTAAAAAATGCATCAACTCTTTGTGGTAGTATAGGGGTAGCGATCACTGGTGTCAACCTTGACATGCTTAGGTTGCACACTCCCCTGTCCAACCAACTTTTTCAAGGTATGTCACTATCGCCTTGGCAAACTCACACTTGGCCAAGTTGACAGTAAGACGCGCCTCCTCTAGGTGACTGAACAGGGCTGCAATGCAACACAAGTACTGCTCCCAGGAATCACTAACAATGACTACATCGTCCAAATAAAATGGTAAATGGTCTGCACTTATATAGCACTTTTTTCTAACCTCAGAGGTTACCAAAGCGCTTTACATTGTGTCCCAATCACCCATTCACACACACATTCATACACCAATGGCAGCAGAGCTGCCATGCAAGGCGCTAACCTACCATTGGGAGCAACATGGGGTTCAGTGTCTTGCCCAAGGACACTTCGGCATGTGGATTCGAACCACCAACCCTGCGATTAGCAGCCGACCCGCTCTACCACCTGAGCCACAGCCGCCCCTACAACCCAAAAACAACTCTGTTCATTAATTGCTGAAACATAGCGGTGACATTGCATAAACCAAATCTCATAACATTATACGAGAATAATCGTATAATAAAAGCAGAAATATCTCAAGCATGTGCAGTCAAATGGACTTGCCAATAGCCCTTCAGTTGATCAAATTTACTCACAAACTTAGCAGACCCAACTTGGTCGATGCAATCCTCCATTTAAGGGAGAGGGAAAGAATCAGGTTTAGTCACTTTATTTACCTTCCTATAATCAGTTCCAAAGTGAAATGTGCCATCAGATTTACTCACCAAAAAACAGGGTGATGTCCAACTTGAAAACGACAGCTGTGCAATGGCATGATCAAGCATGTACTGAACATTGGCATCGAGATGCTTACACATTTCTGTGGAAACACTATAGACACGCTGGTGGATGAGCTCAGCATTGGCAGCATCAATATCATGTTCCACCCAGTGTTTACAAGACACGTGTTTCAACAAACAGGGTGGCGTATAGTTTAATGAGGCAAATAAGTTCAGCATGTCTAAAGTCAGTCAGATGAACCAGCAAAACATCCTGATTATTCATACACTCAGTGTTTTTTAAACGACCCAGCAATATAGCATCATCTGGTGGTGATACTCCCTCATCCACCTCTTTCCCCAAAGGAGAGTGCGAGGCAGTCTAAACCACAAGAGCAGGTTTAATGTTAGTGGCACCCCCATCCCACAAGCCAGACGAACAGCAATATTAAGGCTTTAACAGATTGATACGACATAATCGAGTGGATTTTCTCAATTTAGGAGTAGAAATAAAATAAATCAGATCAGAAATATGCTTCACTACAGTAAAAGGGCCAGTATACTGGGCTTGAAACGGGGAACCGTCTATTTGAAAAAGTGCCAAAACCTGATCGCCAAGGAAAAACTGACAGTGTTCAGCTCTAACTTACCCACATCATGAAGTCTGAGTCTGAAAATAATTCATCTAATTTATCAAATTTCAAGGAGATTCAGTCTCTGTCCAGTTATGCTGCAACACTGCTGTCGTGCCCAAACACTAGATCATTCGGCCTGAAACCTATACCCTCCTGACCAGCCTCTCAGGCTGCCAACATCAGCCACAGCAATCCCTCTTGCGAATCACCATCCATCTCCATACAGTAAGCAAGTAATAATGACTAAACTGTCAGGTGAATACATTCCAAAGCACCTTGGCTCTGGGGATAATAGGCACTCGCCTTATTGCGTTTAACCTGCAACTGCCGTAACACCTGTGAAAACAAGTGAGAAGAGAAGTTTGATCCATGATCACTCTGTATGATCTTGTGAATGCCAAAAATGGACATAAACTGGGTTAAAGCCTTCACTATGGATTTGCCGTAATAGTACGAAGAGGATATGCTGCAGGGTACCGTGTTGAAGCACACATAACGGTGATTACGTAAATACTAGTCAAGTCAAGTCAATTTTATTTGTATAGCGCCTTTCACAACACACATCGTTTCAAAGCAGCTTTACAGAATATCAGCATTAACAGACGATAAAACTGTAATGTCTATAAAGTCGATTAATCATCATTGTGTAATTTAGATAAAATACGATTTTTAATAGTGTTTAAAAATAATTAAATGATAATTGTATTAATAACCCCAGTGAGCAAGCTGTAGGCGACTGTGGCAAGGAACACAAAACTCCATAAGATGTAGATTAATGGAGAAAAATAACCTTGGGAGAAACCAGACTCACTGTGGGGGCCAGTTCCCCTCTGGCTAACATTATGAATGTAATGTAAATATTAATTATGTATAGGTAAATTCATGGTTTAAAATGATTAAACTAAGTGTTAAGGGTCAGTGATTAAACATTGATTGTGTTTGAACTGTAAGATTAATGACCAAAGTCTTTGAAGTCCATCTTGATTAATTGCAGAAGTTCACATAGATGCAATTGTCCTTAATTGGCTGATGAAGGCTTTTGTTGGCAATAGTTAGTCTAAGAATTTCATTTCAAGATCGTAGTCCATAAATAGACCAAGGTGATGCAGGTTGGAGTTGGCATCATTAAATCCTCTGAAGTCCGTCATAATAGATTGAAGTGATGTTTGGCTGGCACCGGCTGCATTTAGTCATCATCATTCTGCGACATGTAGCAGTGGAATCCAACATGAGGCAGGAATGGTGCTGGATCCAGCCGGTTCTGGTGACCTCAGGATAGGTGTCCCGAGGTTGAGACAGGGAAACAAATAAAAAGATGTAAGCGTAGATGCATTTAATTTATTGCAGAGTTAGAGATCATGCTCAAAGTTTCTGGTTTCTGGTTCCGGCAGACCCAACTAAAGCAGCCTAATTGTGGGTAGGAGGATAAATTAGGTGTATGCCTGGCTAAATAGATGAGTCTTTAGTCTAGACTTAAACTGAGAGAGTGTGTCTGCATCTCGAACAGTGTTTGGGAGACTATTCCATAGTTTAGGAGCCAAATATGAAAAGGATCTTCCTCCTTTAGTGGATTTTGATATTCTAGGAACTATTAATAGGCCAGAATTTTCTTAATTTTCTTAATCTTAATGAACGTGTTGGAATATAGCGTGGTAGAAGATCACTTAAGTACTGCAGAGCTAGACCATTCAAAGCTTTGTACGTAGTTAACAGAATTTTAAATCAATACGGAATTTAACAGGTAGCCAATGTAACGATGATAAAATGGGGCTAATATGATCATATTTCTTGGTTCTCGTCAGCACTCTGGCTGCTGCATTTTGAACCAGTTGAAGTTTATTTATTGATCTTGCTGGACATCCTCACAGTAATGCATTACAATAATCTAGTCTTGAGGTCATGAACGCATGAATTAGTTTTTCGGCATCAGCAACCGAGAGCATATGCCTTAATGTAGCAATATTTCTTAGGTGGAAGAATGCTGTTCTACAAACATTTGTAATTTGATTTTCAAAGGACAGGTTGGTATCAAATATAACACCTAAGTTCTTCGCTGTTGACGATGATGTAACAGTACATCCATCTAGAGCCAAATTATATTTTAGTGGCTTATTTTTAGAGTTTTTTGGTCCAATAATTAGAACCTCTGTTTTGTCAGAATTGAGTAGAAGGAAATTTCTGGCCATCCAATCTTTTATTTCATTAATACACTCTGCTAATTTTGAGAATTGTGAAATCTCATCAGGTTTTGAAGAAATATAAAGTTGTGTATTGTCAGCATATTAGTGGAAACTTATTCCACGATTCCTGATAATATCTCCCAGGGGAAGCATATACATGGAGAAAAGCAGAGGCCCTAAAACTGATCCCTGTGGCACTCCATATTTTACTTTTGTTTGGTTTGACAATTCCTCATTTACATAGACAAAGTGGTAGCGGTCTGCTAAATATGACCTAAACCATGCTAATGCCACTCCACAAATTCCAACATAATTCTCTAGCCTATTCAAGAGAATGTCGTGATCTATCGTGTCGAATGCAGCACTAAGATCTAAAAACACTAGAAGAGAAATGCAGCCACGATCAGATGATAAGAGCAAGTCATTTGTAACTCTGATAAGTGCAGTATCTGTACTGTGATGAGGCCTAAATCCTGATTGAAATTCTTCATATATACTATTTCTCTGTAGAAATGAACATATTTGGGAGGATACTACCTTTTCTAGTATTTTTGACATAAATGGGAGATTTGAAATCGGTCTATAATTATCAAGTTCTCCAGGATTAAGTTGTGGCTTCTTAATTAGCGGTTTGATAATTGCCATTTTAAAGTTTCTTGGGACATTTCCTAAGCATAGCGAGGAGTTAATGATATTAAGAAGAGGTTCTGATATTACAGGAGATACCTCTTTTAAGAGCTTAGTTGGTATATAATCTAACAAACAAGTTGTGGCTTTTGATGTTTCGATACGATACATTTTGTTAGCTCTTCATGACCTATGATAGCGAAGGATTGAAGTTGCACATGAGGGAAATTATTTGACACTGTTTTCTGAGGTGCTATGACAGATGATTGCATAATTCCAATTTTATTTCTGATTATTTCAATTTTATCTGTTAAGAAATTCATGAAGTCATTACTCTTGAGCTGTGACGTAATATCTGGTTCAGTTGAGGCTTTATTCCTAACCAATTTAGCCACAGTACTGAATAAACATCTAGGATTGTTGTGGTTATTTTCTATGAGTTTACTAAAATATGCTGACCTGGCAGCTTTGAGTGCGTGTTTGTAGCTACAGACACTATCCTTCCATGCACCCTGAAATACTTCTAATTTTGTATTTTTCCACATGCGCTCCATTTTCCGAGCTGCTCTCTTGAGAGCATGAGTGTGATCATTGTACCATGGTGCAGGGCTTATTTCTTTAATTTTCTTTAATCGAAGTGGGGCGACAACATCAAGGGTGCTAGAGAAGACTGCATTTAAATTTTTTGTTATTTCATCAAGTTCTTCTGGGCTTTGGGGATTATTGAGTATATGAGATAGATCTGGAAGAGTATTAGCGAAGCTATCTTTATTGGTCGAAAGAATAGTTCTACCTGAATGATAGTGTGGTGTAGATTGAGTAACAGCTGATTGCAGCATGCAAGAGACGAGGTAATGATCCGAGATGTCATCGCTCTGCTGCAGAATTTCTATATTATCAACATCAACTCCACATGAAAGGATTAAATCTAGCGTATGATTATGGCGATGAGTTGGTCCTGTTACATTTTGTATCCAAGAGAGTTGAGAATATCGATAAATGCTAATCCCAATGTATAATTTTCATTATCTATGTGAATGTTGCAGTCACCAACAATTAAGGCTCTATCTACAGTAACTACAAGATCTGATAAAAAATTTGCAAATTCACTAAGGAAATCTGAATAAGGCCCGGGTGATCTATACACTGTAGCAAGGGTAAAGGAGGACAGAACATTTTTATTTATATATGTATTTGACGGTGTCACATTAAGCATTATTAGTTCAAAAGACTTACATTTATATCCTGTCCTCTGAGTAACACCAAAAACTTCACTGTAAATTGTAGCAACACCTCCTCCTCGACCCTTCAGACGAGGCTCATGTTTATAACAATAACCTGGGGGAGTAGATTCATTTAAACTAATATATTCATCCGGTTTAAGCCAGGTTTCAGTCAAACAGAGCGCATCCAATCTATGATCTGTAATCATTTCATTGACAATTAGTGCTTTGGTAGAAAGAGATCTAATGTTTAGTAGCCCTATTTTTATATGATGTACATTTTTAATTTGTTTGTTTTGTTCAAGTTTGACATTAATCAAATTTTTTCTAAATGATTTAGTGAGGGTATTGTGTTTCGTAGTTCGTGGAACAGACACAGTCTCTATGAGATATCTAGGTGATACAGTCTCTATGTGTTGTAGTTTATGTGACCTGTGTGACGTCTCAAGGCAGCTAGCAGACGTTCGGATTAACCAATTTGTCTGCTTCCTAACCTGGGCCCCATTTAGTCAATTAATATCATTATTAGTCTATGAGCCAAATTACTAGAGAGGAGAGCGGCACCTTCCCTGGAGGGATGGAGTCCGTCTCTCTTTAGCAGGTCAGGTCTACCCCAAAAACTTTTCCAATTGTCTATAAATCCTATTTTATTCTGCAGACACCACTCAGACATCCAGCCATTCAGTGACACTAATCTACTATAAACCTCGTCACCACGACGAGCAGGGAGGGGACCAGAGCATATTACAGTGTCTGACATCGTTTTTGCAAATTTGCACACCTCTTTAACATTATCTTTAGTGATCTCCGACTGGCGAAGCCGGACATCGTTAGTGCCGACATGGATAACAATTTTAGAAAATCTACGTTTAGCATTAGCCAGCACTTGTAAATTTGATTTGATGTCAGACGCTCTGGCCCCCGAAATGCAATTAACAATAGTGGCTGGAGTCTCTATTTCCACGTTCCTTACAATAGAATCACCGATAACAAGGGCTCTTTCAATATGATTCTCAGTGGGTGTATCACTGAGTGGCACATAAATAATATGCACCTGATACACTCTGTTATTGTATTTTATGATACATTTTGTGAAAAGAATCCATGTTATGATCATGAAAAAGGTTTTTTTCTAGATCGCTCGCCCACTGCAGACACGCATTTTTTCTATTCCAATCTACTACCATGTTTGTAAGTGTGTGAAAAATGTGAAAACTTGTGAAATAAGTTTCATGTGAACACTAGGAAGGACAAGTCAACACATCCCAAACTCTGACATAGGCTACCTATTTTACAGTGTTTTCAGAAAACCGGCATAATTTTTTTGCAGTGGAGAATGAGCTCACACGCTCAAGGTTGCTAAAAGCGTTAACTAAAACGTGACCCTGGCAGCTGTATCCAAACTATACAAGTGTCCAGATCTGATTGGGGGATAGACATTTCGCCTATAGAAATCTGGTAACCTGACACATGTTGAACTCTAATTCTAATAGCTCTTATTTAAAGTCTGTTATTTATCGAACGTAGAAAATGTAATATTTTACTTGCATGATTAGTTCTAAGTAATCCATGATACAATTTATCTAATTTTGGTATTTTTTGCAACAAGGGAGATGGCATCCCATCGCATCCCCTCTCAGCTCAAGCCCTGGGCTTATCTATAAAAGAGAAGTCATGCCCATTTACAGACACAGGACTTGTCACTTATAAAATTTATTTGAAAATTGAGATTCAAATTTTTTTCCTGAATGACATATTTATGGTTCATTAACAGAGAATACAAAACTATCATTTTTACAATACACATTGTTTCAAAGCAGCTTTACAGAAAATAGTGCCTTGATGCTGTCAGTGAGCAAGCCAAAGGTGACTGAGACAAGGATTCATTACATAACATGTGTACAACTGACCATATGTATATTGAAATAAATGAAACATTATATGTAAATTGAAATTGTAAAGATAATGATTAATTTGTAATCTTTGTAGAAAATACGAAACTTGACATATCCAACTATGTATTCTTTCCTGATGTATCCTCGTGCGACCCAACCTACACATGTGTGAACATTATATTTTGGCTTTGCTAAATGCAACGCATAACGTCTAGGTTACGTATGTAACCTCTGTTCCGTGATGGAGGGAATGAGACATGTGTCGAAGAAGCAACACTAGGGGTCTTTCTTGAGCGCCGAATATGCCTCTGATCCAGGTAGTGAACCTAAATGAACTCTACGTATTTCCCCGCTTTTATACCCATATGTATGGGGGCGGAGTATGCAAATACTGTCTGCCTAATTCTCGTTGCCGTTTTTTCATGGATCAGAGGCATATTCGGCGCTCAAGTGATACCCCTAGTGTCGCTTCTTCGATACAGCGTCGAAGTGAGCGACAGACGGGGAACTAAAGTTTATTTAAACAACAACATGGTGCCGATCACAGCGGAGTTTGTCTTTGGGAGAAAAGCCAAAAAAACTACATCTGGTAAGAAACCTAATCAAGTTTTTACTCTGAAACCTGTTTGAACTATTCTGAGACCAGACAGCACACTGGAGGTTAAGTAATTGGCTAAGTAGGGAGCAAGGGAGTATCCTATAGCTTTCCTATGAAGCCAAGTGCATTCAATCCAAACTTCCTATCAAAAGTTCAGTTTCAGGCTGCAGATGATGTTTGAACCACTCAACATGGTTGGCAGACATGGGACAATGGTAATCAGTATGTAAGATTCAGAATTTATATTGTATAATTTTATTTTAACATGGTTGGCAGTAATTGGACGATGCTGGCCATTAATTGTATCAGAATGAATTATGCTAATTTCTGAATGGTAAAATGCTTCAGCACAAGCTATCACTTGTTTGTTTGACAGTGCAAAAAGAGAACATTGAGATTTTGTTGTCAAAGTGGAATAAAACATTGGAACATTTTAATTTAGATTGTTTTTTAATTGTACTTTTCCCAATACACATTGTTCCAAGCAGATTTACAGATAATCAGTTGTATTGTCTGTAAAATGTCATAAACATGAATAACCAACACTCCTGGAAACCTAATAAACAATTTGATAAAAACAATTTACTCACTATAACTTACTAATATTTTAAATTTGTCAACTTTGTCCCACTGTCTACATATGTGGACAAACATTTTTAAGAAAACCCTTTACTCTATTTACTAGTTTTTAAGTTTAATACTAGTTATAAATCAATACACATCAGTCATGCTTGGGTCTCAGGAGGATATGCAATTTATACCTTTATAAAAGCATGTATAAGATCCTAAAGAAATACCTAATTTTCCCAGACACCTTCCCAAATTTCAGATTTTTTCCAGAAGATCTATTCCAAGTTCTCAGTGGCAACTTGTCCCTAACCATATTTCATGCATTCATACAGCAGGTTGAGGTTGCTTCAACTCATGAATGTTACAATATATGTCACTTCTGCCCATTTAAAGACCATTCACATAACCACTCCCAAATGGCATAATGAAGATGTACGCTAAAAGTGTATTGGGTCACATTCATGCCAATCAATATGCCAGAGCAAAACGGTCAATAAACATATGCGTGGATTGATTTCATCATGTTATTTCCATATAAATCAACCTAGGCTGTTTGTAACAGCCAAATTACTAGGGCTGAATTTAGAATACACATGAAGGTGTGGCCAAAAAATGGATACAAATTTAAATAAAAGGTCCCCCTACTATTTAACATCAGTCAATCATTAATTGAGGAATGCAGATATTCTTAATCTAAAGCAATAGTTCAAGTTAAAATTAAATTTAGTTAAAATACCATCATCATGGTATGTTTAAATATGAAGAAACAAAAAAAAAACAGCCCCAAATCTAATATGAATTAGTTATATGACAAACCGACCAAGCACCTCAAACCCTTCTCTCTTCTGAGACCTTGGAAAGATGGCTGTCATTCTGGAGGCCAGCCAACTCCGCTCCATCCCTTAGCTCTCAGAGCAAAGCCATGCAGATTTCTCCAGCCTAATCCCCCTGCAATGACACTGGAGCCCTGGGATAGGATATTGAATCTGTGATCTCTCTCTCACTCCTTCTCACTCTTTAACATGTTGAGCTGTTTTCCATGTGGACCATAATGGCACTCAGCACTCTACAATGCATGATCCCCATGTGCACCACTGAAATCACACATCCAATGCCCACTATAGTATATGCACTTGATCGTTGGACAGCAGGTTTCCACACAGCTTTGCCTACAGACCACAAAATAAGGACTCTCTGTCTGAATCTCTCTCACATAGACTCACAGATCCTCAAACAATTAGTGTGCAGTGTACTGATATCAAAATGTTTTCATCCATTTCTCCCCGTCTCGCTCGATAGTCGTCCACACACAAAAGAGCTTTTGCAGCAACTGTGGAGACAGCGGGCCACTAAGTATGCTTTAAGACTGATCCCAGTCAAACGGCCTTCTTCAGCAGCCCTCCCATTTTAAATGATCATCCTTGTATCATAACAGATTAAGGGCTGCACCTTGGCTGGATTAGGCCTAAGCTAACCTTTATCCGCCCCCATCCTCACCTGAAACTTACAAGGAGCGTGGAGTCAATTGCCCTGTCCTGATTTACAATGACACTGAGCTCCTCTCTGGGCCCCTCATTATTCGGATTAAGAGAAACACTTTTGAGTAATTATTTTCACGTTGGATAAACATGAAGCTTCCACTGGATTTAGGCAAGCTCTAGTCCAACACTACGGCAAAGGAGGGCAATATAAACGTGCTTATCATGCAGTATGGGGTGCTATATGTTCTCTCAAAAATCACCAACAAACTGAGCAGGGAAGAGAGAATATTGTACAAGAATTTTATTTTATTGTATTTTTTTTTTTTACACAAGTTATTTGAGAAAGTGTACACAAATTAAGGATCTTGAAATGCTTGACTAGCCACAAAGAAGATAGTTTTACATTTCAGATTTTAGAAAAATGGAGATAAAACTAAATTAACATACCACCCTTAGGAATTTTGTGAAAATAATTGTTCTCATTCATCACTTTATATATAATGTTCAAGGTCTGCACGGTGGATGTAAAAGTTTGTGACACTTCACATGTTTGTTTTTCTTACCAAAAAGAGAAGGGTGGGAAAAGAGCTGGCTCAGCCTGTGTTTTATTTCATATATTATTTCAATAATACACAATTACAGGGTGAGATCTCATCAGAGGGCCCAATTGAGGGCCAGATAACCTTTTAAGGGGAGAATTCCCTCAGAGGGGTGACCTCTAACCTTAATGCTGCTAGCAATCTCCAGCTATACAGCTCAGTCACAGTGACAGAGGTCAAACACACACACACACACACACACAAACCAGCACACATAAAGCACATACAGAGAAATGTTCAATCTGCCTATCTGCTCAACAAAGATTAACAATTGGCTTTGTACAAAACTAGGTGATCTCATTTGTATTGTAGGTATTTTTACGTAAAGAGTAAACATGTATATTAGGATAGAAACTGATTCCTACAATGTATTGACACCATCTAAAATACACACTCCTCTTACATGTGTCCATCTGGTAAAACTTTACAGTAAGGTTAAATATATTAGGTATCATGAACTAACAATGAATAATGATTATTTGCAGTAATTGTTAATCTTGGTTATGTTAGTTTATAAAAAATACAATTGTTCAATGTTAGTTCATGTTAGATCATAATGCATTAACGTATGTTAAAATATACAACCTTTAATTTGAAAAATGTATTAATATATGTAGATATCAACATCAACAAAGATTAATGAATGCTGTAAATGTATTGTTCATTGTTAGTAAATGTTAACTAATGCAGTTAACTAATGAATACAATCTTAATTTAAAGTGCACCCATATAACCCTAGACACATTTTAATTGTACATTTCAGTGTCTTTGGAATAATATATCAAATATATAATATATCAGATTGTCTGTGTGCTAGACATTGATATTGTACATTTACATTTCTATCCAAAGTATGAAAATAAACAAATGCTAGATCTAAACTTTATGTGAATAGCAATGAATGACATCAGCATTTTGAGGCACAGTTTGATAGACTTGCACTAGAACATTTAACTGACGATAAGTCAACTTTAAAATCTCATCCTAACATTTTTAAACTATAATAATATTTCTTCAAACCACACGAAAAGTGAAAGGGCCGTGACACTTGGTGATTTATGCACCACACTAATTTTTCAACACACTCCAGGAAGTGTCACTATGTTTCTCCTTCCTGCAGTCTCATCCATCCTGCTCTGGTAATTGTGTGATGTGTGTGATGTTTGCACCGTGTCACTCTCTGTACCCTGTTTAAACCTCTCCTCCCTTTTCCTTCACAGCCCCACCTGCCCAAGACCAGATGTGCTTGCTCTTTGATGTGGACTGGGAAATCACTGGGCCCTAGTAGCCATTTCATCCCAGCAGTGAATGTCTGACAGAGAACCCAGAGTGGGCCTCGAACGCTGCGCTTTTTGACGCAGCTGCCGACTACCCACTGATAAATGGCATACAGTTTGTCTAGTCTTGACCACACCTTGTAGAAGCCAGATTCTAGAAACCAGACTCTGTCTGTGCTTTGAGACAAATGTGGCTAGGGGACTTCACAGGGGGTTTGAACTTGAGCCTCTCAATAATGGGTGGCCAATTATAAGCATCTGTTGAGGCAGGCACAATCTTCTTGCCGAAGCGTTGTGTGTAATTTATCACAAGGTCGTGGACAGCTTTTTTCCTTTTCAGTCTTTTGAAGATATCTGTCTATTATATTTCTAGCCTCTTAAAGTTAAATATGTTTTTCAGTGTGGGGCATAAATCTAATTGTTTAAACATATGTTACAGTCATTAAACATTGATTTGTTTATTTTTTAAGCATTAAGGAGAAGGAACATTGTGTTGTGATAAAATAATAGAGGCTAAAGTCTTTTTCTATATTAATTCTACTGCCAACATACTTACCTGTGCTGTATTCATATTAAATACGTAAATGTGCATTGAGGGTTTTTCTTTCTTTTTTTGTCTCTTTTTGTCTCCATATATCCAGTTTCTGACCCACAATGCTCTGTATGAAGTGTTTGTTTATTATGCTTATTATTTGTAAAATGTATTGCACGTTCATTATATATCCTATATGCTTTTTCATACATGTTTTTAAACTTTGTACATTCTGTTTGTATGTGATGGAATACAACTTAGTGAAAAGTATTTATAAAAGAATATCTATCTGTCTATCTATCTATCTATCTATCTATCTATCTATCTGTCTGTCTGTCTGTCTGTCTGTCTGTCTGTCTGTCTGTCTGTCTGTCTGTCTGTCTATCTATCTATCTGAGAGAACAGACTGCCACTGTGCGTTCTCTTCATTCCCCTTTTTTCCCTGACTCTCTCATTTTCTATTTCTGTTATCTTGACATGTCTATTTTATGGCAACTGCCTTCACCTTCATTTGATTTAGATAATGTGATCAATTTTGAGTCTTCTTCCTTTTTCCTCTTTTTCTACCAGTGATTTCAACAGGATCCATCTGTGCTTGATAAAGTAACAGAAATAACTGGTCAGGGTAAACTAATATTTAATGTGCTTCTCAAAACATTGCCTTCTGCCTGACCTCAAGAAATGTGTGACAAGAGCCTGGGTAAACTGCACTTATGTTCTTAAGGTTAAGAAAGTTAAAAAATGTTGCATGCATGCTGATTGTTGCCTTAGTAAATCAGGCCCAGGCTGAAACAACAAACTGTTTTCGGTTAGGCTGCTTTGGATTTGTAAAAGGAGGAGAAAGCATGGTAGAAAGAAAGAGACAGAGTGAGTGAGAATATACCACCGATGAAGAGATACAGTACCTTCTTTTGTAATGTCCATAGTCGTTCATACTCTATACAGTGAGGTCCAAAAGACTGAAACAAAATTGAAAATCTTGGACTCGTGAAGTGAATTTAGACCAATGTTAAAGCTAAGAAACGTTATCATATACATTTATAAAATAAATATTTTTATTCTGCATTTCTTATCAAATTTGACCATGTTAACTCCTTAACACAAAAGGTCAGATTTCACTGCTTCCACTGAAGCACACAATATGCTTTTTGGAACATACTCAGATCATGCTGGATCATCAATGTTGCACAAACTTGTGGGATCCATGCCAGCTCGAGTGCATGCTTCCATTAATTAAAAGGGGGACACAACAAATATACACTCACTGAGCACTTTATTAGGAACACTATGGTCATAATAAAGTGCCTGAAATGGTCTTCTGCTTTTGTAGTGCATCCGCCTCAAGGTTCGACGTGTTGTGCATTCTTAGTTGCTATTCTGCTCACTACAATTGTACAGAGTGGTGATCTGAGTTACTGTTGCCTTTCAGTCTGCCCATTCTCTGTTGACCGTTTCAATCCGCAATACTGCCGTTCATTGGGTGTTTTTTTTGTTTTTGGCACCATTCTAAGTAAACTCTAGAAACTGTTGTGCGTGAAAATCCCAGGAGATCAGCAGTTACTCAAACCAGCCCATCTGGCACCAACAATCATGCAACTGTCAAAATCATTGAGATCAATTTTTTTTTCCCATTCTGATGTTTGATGTGAACATTACCCATATCTGCATGATTGTATCCACTGCTCTGCTGCCACATGATTAGATTATCGCATGAATAAGTAGGTGAGCAGGTGTTCTTAATAAAGTGATCAGTAAATGTATATTAAAAACTTTTCAGTTAGTTTTTATACAGGTAATATAATGGTAACACTTTACAATAAGGTTCCATTCGTTAACATTAGTTAAAGCATTAGGTTTTATGAACTAACAATGGACAACATATTTTTATAGCATTTATTAATCTTTGTTAATGTTATTTAATAAAAATACTGTTGTTCATTGTTAGTTCATGTTAGTTCATAGTGCATAAACTAATGTTAACAAATCCGACTTATTTAAAAAATGTAATTAATGATAAATGCTTTAAAAGTATTTTTCATTTTGCGTCATTGTTAATTAATGTTGTGAACTAATGTTAATAAATGGAACCTTATTGTAAATTTGTTACAAAATTAATGTGTTTATTTAATTAGAAAAAAAATGCAAAACAGCAGATTTTTACAAGTGGTCTCAGACTTTTGGACCACACTGTAGGATTAGTACATTTTATTTTTGTTATTGTTTTATAGTTTTTTTTTCCTTTTTTTTTTTTACTTATTTGGACCTTCCATGAAAATAAGTTCTCTGAAGCTCAGTAAGCTTTTACAAATCACATTTTATGAAATGTATACTGAACACTAAAGATAACACAACAAAAGTTTTACAAAGTAAAATAAAACTTCAGACATTTAATGTGAATGGGTCGTTGAACATAAAATTGACTGTGTGCGTTGTTAACAGGATGGCCCTAAAGAGACTGACCATGTTTCTGTTTCCGCACCAGGTAAATGATTCATCCAGACAGGCCTGTGGCTGCTTGCCCTTAGGCTTTGGCGAGAAGAACATTCGACTGAGACATTAGAAAAGTAGAGCCTTCCAATCGACTCCAATTGTAATTAAGCTGACACATTAATCAATTGAGATACAAGCATGGTCTTAAAGGTCAAATTCAGCATCACTCTCTAGCCTCTTCAACTAACAGTAAATAAATAAATACATACATACATACATAAGCAAACAAGTAAGTAAATAAAAAAAATACACTTACACAGATAAATAATTCAGTGAAATGTACATTGTGGAAGAGCACAGAGAGGATCTATGTTTATATATACCTCTACAGCAAACAGAATTTACATTTGCAAAGAGAAATAATACCATATGTGCTATTTTGAAAGCATTTACTTCTTGGAAAGTAAATACTACCGTATTCTACCATATTATGCTTACTATTTCTGCCATAGACAGACATGGTAGAAGTAGTAGGAGTAGTATGGTAGTATGCCAATCTGAACTCAACAATTGTCACTATACGCATTAGGATAGAAGACATGTTCTGCAGTGTGACATGCTATAGCTACTCCAGCTAAAACTCTTTTAAACAGCCTTTTACTAATTATTTTATAAGTATTATGGATGCACATTTGACCATATATTAAAATAGGTGATTAAAAATTGTGAAATAAATTGTGATCAGTCATAGTACCTAAAATATACACTTCATATTTTATATTTCATATTTTAGTAAACTAAATAATTTGTTTATAAAATTAGTAATTTCCTACTAAACTTCAACTTCCTATAAGTCTTTAAAAAAAAATCTTTCAAGGTTTTGAGGAAGCTAAAAATATTTAAAACCTCCATTAATTCAACCTCTTTAAAAATGATTTAAAGTAAACAAAATTAAACATTTACTTATTGGATAGCTTGTAAAGATGTATTATTATGTTTATTATTTGCACCATCTTACTTAAATTCAACTTCCATCAAGTATAGTCTGCACCCCCCAATATCTTATAATTAATTAATTTAGCTTTTTAAAATGCAACACTGCTCAAGTGAAACACCCCCATGTTTTGCAGAAGTTGAGTATTTTAGCCCTACAAAAATTCAAATAAATTCTTAAGTAAAAATAAAATATCCTCTAGACTCAGGCCAAAAGCACAGCTGCAAATGCACATGCAAATGGTTTAGCTAAACCAAAGTTATGTGATATTAGAACCACAACATGAATATGCAAAATTCAATTATGACAGGCTGGAACAAGGAGTCAATTTAGCATGTCACTTCCTGAACTTTGTTAGCCATCTCTAAGGTGGCCTCCTTAGACAATGTTTACACTCACATGGTGCGCCATTTCTTTCTTTTAGTTGTTCCATATTTACACAGGAAGCACCAGACTGCCACACCTTGTCAATCTACCTCTCGGAGGAATGTGGGTATTTACGGTCAACAGTATGACGTAAATCTTTAACTATCAGCTTCACTTCAGGGAGATCTTTCAAGCACCATTGACATTGACATACATGCTAAGCCCAACAAAGTAGCACAGAGCTTACTCTTTCCTGCATGTATAATCCAGTAATTTCTTGCTTCTTCTTTCTTGTGTACAATTGCATGTCTAGACTGAGCTTCTTTCTGTTGTTGCCTCCAACAAAGCTCTGGGAAAACTTTCAACTCGCCTTCTCATGCCTTCATTCCCCCTTCAGCTACACATCTGTAGCCAGAGATATTATAAAAAATGTCTCGCTGCACCCACGCAAACACACATTCGCAAACCAGCCCACCCCTTGAACCCCCTACTAAGCAACAGAAGCAGTCTAGATTAACCTTTATCTGTGAGGTCTGCTGACTTCTTACAGCAAAGATTGGACTCCACGTTTTCTTTGTTGTTGCTCAACAATCTCATAATTGTTAAGGGTTGCATTAAAAAAAAAAAAAAAGAATTTTCAAAAGTTTGAATTTATCAGAAAAATTATAATGTATACTTTGGCTGACATTATGGACCATAACCAGCCGGTTTTATGACAAGTCATAATTAGTATGAGATGACAAAATAGCAAGAAAACATTCAACTTTTACTATCATTACAAAAAAAACTATGTAATTATTTTTCTTAGGTTAACCTCTAAACTAAACATAAAATGTCTTTAAGATCAACCCTGATCGATGGCATCACCTTGCAGAAGACCGGGCAGCTTGGCGGTCTGCGCTGACACAGGGCACGACTCTGTCCTGTCATGCTTACACCAGCTTTTGCTCAGAAAGACAGCATGTTAGACACCGCTCAGATCGGCGCTTGCGCTGCAAAAGGCCTTGGTATATATATGAAACATAATCATAATAACTTTTGTGTTACACTGAAGAAAACACTGGGGTTTCGAGATGATGGAAGCATCCTACAGGTTATTGGTATACATTATTACAATAATTTGTATTGCATAAATTCATACGGAGTGGGTAGCCAAATTTGTTCTCAGATGTTAAAATTTGATGCCTGTATTATATCAATTTAAAATTCTGTTTGTTGATTCATTGGTCTGTATGGAAATAAAAATCATACCTTTTTGTACGTGCCATTTTGTACAAAATATTGTGATGAGACTTTGTTAATCATAACATTAACATTTTAACATTGGAAATAGTATGTATTGATCATATGGACATACACAAAAAATGAAAACCAAGAACATAACTTTAAGTGGCCGTAACCTGGAAAAAACATTGATAAGATCCTCCTTCATAAATGTTTCATGTAAAATGTTATGAAGTTGGAGAATAAGATGAACTTCCTTAATCAAGAAGAACTTCTCACGAACAACCCATTAAAAAGGCAACAGGTTAGGGAATTCTATGAATCCTCTGGGAACACCCTGCAGGCCTGAATCTATCAATATCCTACCTTGCCCTTCATACAGACACTCGCACAAACACTTGCCACCCCCTCCTGCTCCCTAACAATACTTTACAGACGTGATATGTAGGACCAATTCTGCGAACACTGCTACAGCCTGAAATAATGGAGAATCATAGACATGTCACTGATGACAACGGACAGCACCTTTAGATCCATTACACTTGTGGTCTTTGCATTAATTGCAGAATTATTCCTGACAGCTTCTATTGATTAAATGTTTCACTGTTTGCTGTATAGATCAAAAGGTAATTAAAATCGCAAGCCATCATTAAACTTGATGTCATACATTATTGTAAAATGTAAAGGTCAAACAGGAGACAAATATGTCTTCTGAATATCTTCTGAAACTGACAGATTAATTAAAAAGCAGGTTTGAGCTTTGACTTTTTTTTTTTTTAAATCCTGAGAATATTTGGAGTGCGATCGATTAACATGTGCCCCAGCATTTTACTTCTATTTTAAGCTCTATTTATTTCAGAAAATGGCACAAATAAACAACAATCAGCCTGTTTCGTTTTTTATATTTTTTTAAAGGAGTTTTTTTTTTATATATATATTTTTAGCCACTCTCTGTCCTTTACAGTTTCTTCTTATACTTAAGTGAAATAGAAATATGACTGAGGTGTAATTGCTAAGAAAAAAGCAAGGTTTAAACAAATGCCCTGACAGTTTTTCCCTTCTTCTTCTACACTCATGTCCATACAGCAGCTGGTCCCACAATGTCTCCCAAAAGGATAGACGTTTGCAATAGACAATGAGCCTGCAGAGGCACCGCAATGTGCTATTGGGAACAGCCTCGGAATGGGGATGAAAAATCTGTAATCTGGAATCACAGCTGTCCTCCCCTAGTTACTGAAGAGCTGCACCAGAATTCAACAACACCCCACATCCCCCTCCCCACCCACATCAACACAAAGCCAATGGCTCCCAATGGTACCGTTGCATCCTGATAAAATGGGAACATTCACACAAATAGTTTATGTGAGTTCCTCTCATAAATCGAGGCATGTGGCGTCTCTCCAATCAATAAAACCCTGGTGTTCAAGGGCTGTTCAACACACTCATTTGCCATGGTGTCATTTAATAGGGATCAAAAAGAGATTTTTCTTTTTATGTCTGCGTTTATGAAGTTCCCTTTATATGCACATAGGAACGTACACCCTTTCAAAATGCATTATCACATGATGTTTTGTTGAGAGTAAACTCCGTCAAATAGCACTGTTATGAAGAAATATGTTTTTGCATTGTGCATTGAGTGTAAAAAAAGCTGACTTAGGACACAGAGAGCCAAGCCAAAAAGGACACTTACAGTAAGGCAAGGCAACGCTCTCATTCTGCTAACCCACATTTATAAAGTGAAATATTAAACTTTGTAAAATTATCATTAATAATATCCAATGGTATTTTTCAACACTATTTACCTGTATCAGCTCAACTGATAGGAATGTATCATAAGATGCAGACTTATGGCTAGATTATTAAATCACATCATTGCAGGTTCTGCTGTGCTATGGCTGAAAATTCATCTGAAAATGTGTGTTATTTGGTAAATTTCAGTGCACACGTAGAAAAAAAATGGGGAAAACTGAGTAATGAAACTGAGCTGAAACTGTGGTAATTTATAATGTGTGGTTTCATCTTTTGAGTAGCGGTACCCACACCACACTGTGAAAACCAGACCTATAATCAACACAAGGGTTGTGCCAGGGGGATTTTACTCAAGTGTTCTCACATTTGTACAGCACCAGTGGGAAAAGCTACTAGCACAGTGGCAGACCTCTATCTATTCCATACAAATCTATTTACAATATCTCAACCATACAAAATAATACAACATCTATGGTATTTACAATATATCAAACCTACCTATAATCATCCTCAGCTGATTTGCTGATATGATTTGATGAGGATAAACCATAACAGTACGGTTATATATGATAACATTAACACAATAAACAAATTTACAAGGATTTTTACAGCATTTATAACATACTGTATTCTAATACATTTTGAATGTTTTAAGTTGTAATTGTTAACATTAGTTAATTCATCATGAACTACAGTGCAGTGTAATCTGATTACAAAGAGATACATTACTGTAATTTAATTACTTTAATTGTGGAAAAAAGTAGGGTAACACATTACAATAACAATTCTTGCAATCAGATTACTTTAATTTCAGTTAATGACTTTTAAGAACATAAATTGACTTACACATATTTCTAAAATAATATTATGTAGAATTAATTTAAAACATGTTTTTGTGACAGCTAAAGAGAAAGTGACAATAAATGAAGGAAATACAGACATTATTTTGAATTAGTTTTCTGGATAAACAAAAACATTTAGGTGATAATGGTTTTAGAAAGTAACTTAAAAGTAAAATAAATAGTGATGTGATTACTTCCCCATAAAGTAATCAGTGAAGTAATCTGATTATAATTTAAGAAGTAAAAAGAAGTAATTTGCACTTGTAGTGGATCACTATTTTTGAAAAACTTAACCAACACTGATGAACTTACATAATGAACAATATATATTGTGCAACCTGGTCTCATTGTGAATGCACTATATACTCAATATACACTATATACTCTAAATACGTTTTTGCAAAACTTTTTATGTGTCTTCAGGTACAATACCCTGCAGTTTCCAGGTGAAATTAACACTAGATTCACTACAACAACTGTGTGTTTTATTCACTTTCACTCAAATCATGACTTTGATGACTTTATAAATAATATTTTTTTCTCTCTGTTACTCAGAGCCTGCTTCTTTGTGATATAGACACACTTTTACTCAAACACATCTTTTGAAAAACAATTGATTATAATGCTTGTATTACAGACACACCTACATATATACACTTATTCCAACATTATTTTTTGCGCGATAGCTCACCTGATAGGGCGTTGGACATAGAGGTGGAGGACTGCGGTCCAAGTCTAATCATAAACTCTAGCTGACACATGATATTACAGACATTACAGCATGAAATGAGGTGGTTGCTTCAGAAAATTTCGCTTCTGCATTTTAAAACACTAATGGTTAAGTGTAGCTGTTGATTTGGTAAGGACGTCTTTTTTAAATGTCTCGTTTATATTTTAAAACACTATTGGTTAGGTTCAGGCAAAGGTTTTAGGTTAGGGAGGAATAAAAAAATAAATACAAATGACCTTATAACCGCATCTGAATACAACACCGTTTTACTCACTTTTGGCGCCCCCTCTGGACAATTCACTGGAAACCTGCAGCCAAATGTTATATACAGCACATACATTTTGAATTGCAAAAATATTGTCATGTTCATGTAAATTTCATGAGACCAGGCTGGTATTGTAACACTTTACAATATGGTTGTATTAATAAACATTAGTCAGCGCCATTATTTAATAAGAACTAACAATGAACAATAATTTAACAGCATTCATTAATCATAGTTGATGCAAATTTCTACATATACTAATACATTGTTTTACATTAAAAGTTGTATATGTTATCATAAGTTAATACATTATGAACAAACAATGAACCATACTGAAGATACAATAACATTAACCAATATTAATAAATTATGTGAAAAAGCATTTTTTATTGTTAGTTTGTTAACTAATGCACTAGCTAATGTTAACTAATAGAACCTTATTGTAAAGTGTTACCACATATATATGAATGAACATTAAAGTGTGCTGAAGTGTGTAATTTCTGCCTTACTGAATGTAATTGCAAATATAAACACGGACGGCTCATTTAAAACAAACCGAGGAATTTTATAGCACCAGAGGCACAGTGTTCAAATTTTTTGAGATAATTAACCTATAAATGGCTTAGTTTTGTTTTCTCTGCATATTAATCTGGGACAGGAGAACATATTTTAACACACAAAAAATTACTTCAGTTTAAGCAAAAAAAAAAAAGTAGTTAATTGTTAAATCATGATACCTAAAGCATTAACTAATGCAAAGGTAAAGAACCTTTCTGTAAGGTGTTAGCAGTATGTGTTATTATGTACCTTGAATGACTGGTGTTTGCACTTAAGTATGTGTGGGACAGGGAACAAAAGAGAACTTTTTGAAATGTCAGTCCACTTTGCAACTAGCTGTGCACTCATACATGAAGTCTATTGTCATGGTGACAGCTGTGAACATCATGAACACGTTGAGGCTCGTGCCAGTAGGCCAGAGAGGATGAACTGGGTCTCACATTTTTTTCTGTGTTTACTTTGGCATGTTGTTGTATGCAGAAGTCAGTCTCCCTCTACATGACTTAGATGCGGTCCCTGAAATGTCAGGCTTACTAGATCAACGACCTTCAGAGAACTTATGTTCAACAGGTTCTGGTTTCTCATATCATGTTGAACCAAACATTACAGATCACCAGTCATTACAGTAATCGAGACAGGTACCTTAGAAGATAATTGCAAAAACGAAGGGCCAAAATAGAAAATTGCCAAAGTTGAAATATTCATAAATACATGTTGACTAAAAAGTCAGTTCATTGCATGATATCTCATCTGAAAATGGTGCTGCTTACATTTATTTCTGAGAGAAAGAGGTGCATGTGTGACTGCTGTGATTATGAGACACTGTTTATAAGCGCAAAAATAAAACTTAAGGGGATTAAATTACGTGACATAGAGCTCAGAGAATTTACGTCTGTTGAATCACTCTGATCAAGTGTGTATAGTACACTGCTGGGTTTGGGTTACAGCAAAACATGTGTTATTTGTTTTAAACATCAATTCATATTGATGATCCATTCCTGGATGCTTTAGGCAGTTGTTTTTTAAGATTACAATTTAGAACCCCTTTTTTATTTGCAATAAAATTTACAATTTACATAAAAGTCACAACACATCACACATGTCTATTTGCAGTTTATGAAAATAGGCATGCACTGAAAAACTACACTATGTTGCAGAGGGAAGCTGACAAACCTCCCCTGTGTAAACTTTTTATAAATTTAGGAGACTATGTTAAAGTAGCACAAGTCATAAAATTGTATGGACTGATCATAATAAATTAAGGCACTGGGCGCAACCCAAGGAAAAGAGAGGAGGTTTCCCAGGAGACAGTCAGTTCAGGCCAGAAGGGTGGAGTGTGCATGTGTGTAGTAGCCACAAAAACCAAACTACTCAATCAGTCCCGTGTAACAGGGAATGGGTCATGCATAAGAAAAATCGAAAGGATTGAGGGGGCTGAAGTGAAAGTGTCCCTGAGTGTAGGGTGAGTGTGTGTATGTGTGTGTGTGTGTGCGCGCACACGTATATGTGTGTGTGTGTGTGTGTGTGTGTGTGTGTGTGTAGTACTGAGGACTATATTACCCCTGGGTTATATGAAGGGGTGTAAATCAGCAGGTTCAACCACAATGTAATAGCCCCTTTGGGTCAGTCTGCTGGCCCTTTAAACAGCTAAAAGAGATGGACGTTGGAGAAAATATACTGCTGAGAGTGATGAGACAAAACTCATTTGCAGAAAAATAAAACAGGTGACCCGGATCACTTTGATCAGGTTTTGTAGGTTTTGCATAGAGAATAAAAGGTTTAGTGATTAATGCAAGTGTTAAAATACTTCCTTATTACTTCAGAGTTCACATCACTAGTTACAGACCTATATGTTCTATAATGTTATATGCCTCTTTGAAATAATTACATGCCTCTATTATCATCAAATATACTCTTAAATGATTTTTGTAATATCAATATCCATAACCTCAACACATTCTCACTCCCAAGATGTCAATATCGCTTCTGCATGATCCATTTGCATCACTATCCAGGCGTGAAAAGCACCCTAAGTGTCGTTTAGTGACACAGCTAGAAAGAGCTCAGGGCAGTCTCACAAGTGAGGCGTCACTTTCATTATTTAGATATTATCGCACATTTAGCCCTTTCTCACGTACAATCAAACCGGTGTCATTACAGTAGGCTGGGCTCAGAGGTGTACAATCAAACCGGTGTGATTACAGTAGGCTGGGCTCAGAGGTGTACAATCAAACCGGTTCGATCTGCATTTATGCTGCTCTTTACCAGCAAAGAGGAACATAATATCATAATGAATCCGCTGCTCAAATTGTCTTTTCATCATCATACAATCTTTATTTTTTATGTTACAAACATTCCAATAATCACAAAATAAAAGTTTAAAGCCATTACCATCGGAACTGACTGTTTTGATGCAGTGATGCAGTCATGTTTTCTGACATTAAACAATTAAATGATAAACTAGTTAGTCCACTTGAGACTTATCCCATTCCATCCATTACTCATTTTCACCACTTCGAGTGCAAAAGTAGAAAGGTAATGTTTTTGCAACAATCTTGCCGAAATCCCATGCTGCATTCTAATGTAAAAAACATGGCGGAACGGACAGCCGGAAATCACTTTGCGATTGTCTCTTATATATCATAATCAATCATTATTAACATCTTGAAATCACATCGTATGTTTGTTTGATATAATATGTTCTGTAATCTGCTGTGTTTTATTATTCTTATAAACATTTTAGTATAATTACATTATACCTGGGGTACTCAACTTTGGAAACTTGGGGGGCCGGAATGCAGGACAACTTTAGCCACGAGGGCTGCACTCTTTTTTTATTTTATTTATTAAAATATATTTTAATAACTTTTTTATATTATTATGAGTCAAGCACACTATGCTATATGCTATTTAATACATAATGTACACATGTAATTAACACACGTAAAATAAAACATAATATATAGATATAGTACAAAATTCTTGTAAAAGTGTGGTTCTTTAAATAAAGAAAACTGTGATATACTATTATTATAATGATCATATATAGGCCAATATTAAAAGTAGACCACATACTGCTGTGGAATGTAAATTTTTATATCAATATATTTATGCTGCCTTCTATAGAAAGATGATCTGTTCTGTTGCCACTGTCAATGATTGTCATGACACACTGGCCACCTTGTGAACACACACACTCACACACACACAGAGAGAGAGAGATACAGTGTTCTCAAAACAAAACATTTATATCTAATACTAGAAAAAAATCGCTTCAATTAGACTTCATAATCTATTACCCTATTTTCAGAGTTATTTTTAGGTAACTCAAATCACAAAAAATTAAGCATTTGGGAGAAGATGGCATTATTGCAGGATTACACTTTATTTCTGTTATTACTGTTCATGACAAGCATATATATCTGTTGAGTTCGTTGGTCAACCGAGAGTCAGTTGATTCACGCTATGGCGGTAACAAGCATGTGTGGAACAGAGACTCAGCGTGTGCATGTCTAAAGTGACTGAGAGTGCACACAAACTGTTATCGAAGTGTGCTGACTGACCACACACTCATGTTATATAAAGTGTCTTAAAATCAGATTTAAATTTGCGGATTTTTCATTTAATTAATTTCCTGTATAATGGTTCAGCAGTTTATCAATACTGAGAATTACATTAAATGCTCTTGAAAATCGATTTTTTCATTCAAAATATTCACAAAAATCTATCCTCTTAATGATATCAAACAATTGCAAACATAGCACAAGTTTTATAAAAAAATAACATATTTTTGTGTAATATATGTGTGGCACAATTATTGGCACCCTTTTATTCAATACTTTGTGCAACCTCCCTTTGCCAAGATAAAAGCTCTGAGTCTTCACCTATAATGCTCAGTGAGGTTGGAAAACACATGGCAAGGGATCTGAGACCATTCCTCTATACAGAATCTCTCCAGATCCTTCATATTCTAAATTCCACACTGGTGGACTCTCCTCTTCAGTTCACCACACAGGTTTTCTATGGGGTTCAGGTCAGGGGACTGGCATGGCCATGGCAGAACCTTGATTTTGTGGTCAGTGAACCATTTTTGTGTTGATTTTGTTGTGCGTTTTGGATCATTGTCCTGCTGGAAGATCATAAAGCTCTCTGGCAAAGGCAGTCAGGTTTTGATTTTTTATCTGTTGGTATTTGATAGAGTTCATGATGCCATGTATCTGAACAAGATGTACTGGACCTTTGGCATAAAAACAGCCCCACAACATTAAAGATCCACCACCATTTTTAACCATGGGCATGAGGTACTTTTCCATATGGCTACCTCTCTGTGTGCGCCAAACCCATCTCTGGTGTTTTCTGCAAAAAAGCTCTAGAAATAGATCCTGGTCCCATTTGAAGTTCCAGTAGTGTCTGGCAAACTGAAGATGCTTGAGTTTGTTGTTTAATGAGAGCAGAGGCTTTTTTACTTGAAACCCTCCCAAACAACTTGTTGTGATGTAGGTGATTTCTGATTGTAGATATGGAGACTTTCTGACCCCAAGACCCAACTAATTTCTGCAATTCTCCAGCTGTGATCCTTGGAGAATTTTTTTGGCCGCTCGACCATCCTCATCACCATGCGTGTGGAAAATATAGACACGTCCTCTTCCAGGCTGATTCGTTACATCTCCAGATGATTGGAATGTGTTAATTATTGCCCTGATGGTGGAAATGGGCATTTTCAATGCTTAAGCTATTTTCTTATAGCAACTTCCCAAATGGTGAAGCTCAATAAAATTTTGCCGCACATCATAACTTTATTCTTTGGTCTTACACATTGTGATGATGACTAAGGGAATTTGGCCTCAAATTCAAATGTGAAACAGGAAGTCATGGCTGAACAATTGCATGTTCCTAGTTACCCGGGGTACTAAAAAATATCAAATATGAATGGGAATATACTTCAGATATATTTTACACATAAGAATTTCTAGGGGTACCAATAATTGTGGCAAATGCGTTTTGGAGAAAATTATTTATCTAATTATGAGACCCCCCACCCTTTTTTTAATTTGTTTTCTTCAATTAAAGGTTAGATTTTTGTGAATATTTTGAATGAACAATCAAAAGTGTAAACAATAAAATCATATTTTTCACAGCCTTCCATGCTCATATTTACCATGGGTGCCAATATTTTTGGCCACAATTGTAGATATTTTTGGGCACCTTACTCCACCCCTATGCACAAACCTAACTACTTCTCAACAATACTAAGACAATTTTCATAAGGGCAATCACATCCCATTCAATAGATATATCTGAACTTGAGCATATATTTCAGTTTTTCTAATGGAGAAAGCATGCTTACTGGTACCAAATCACATATAATAAAGAATGCAGAACAGCTAATAACATTTTGGGCATGCTAAAAGGATATTCCTTTTTCATTTTGTTTCTTGTTTTGCTTTGTCATGTGGTGTGCTTACATTTATGCACATATTAAGAGTTTCAGACATAATAAAGATGACAGCCACATTGTGTTTTGTGAGTGCAAATCATCAGCGTTAGCATTGTTTCAGAGAAAATGAAGTGGTTAGCATTAGCAAAGTGCTTCCCATCTTTCTACTATTCCAGTAACCTCAGAGGTGGTAAAGAAAATGAAGAAGGATCAGTAGAACTCTGAATCATCCAAATGACTCTAAATGATGTCTTCCACAAGACACAGCCAATGTGTGTCATGTTTAAGATGACATTTCAGTTGTAGAGGTAATTTGCATTCTATTTGACTCTGAACGACACTCCGATATTAAGGATTCCGCCTGCATGTTTTTTTTCACCCAGTTCAAAGACACACGTTAAGCAGCCAGGATTAATCAGGGTAAGCACGACTCCTGTCAATCTAAAACAAAAGAAATGGAGCTGCTCTAAGCTCCTGAGGCATTCGGCCCTGTCCACTCATGACACGGAGCAAATCTTGACTGCATGAATTCGTCTTATTAAACAAAGATATCAAACCGAACACATGTATCAGTAATATCACTGCCGAAATTAAAAGAGTGAAAGGGAGGGGGGTAAAAAGGAAGCAGGAGAAAAAAGATTATGTTCAGGTTATTACATGCGGCTGCACATCACGAGGTGTGAGGCTGCTGTGATCCTGTTGCTAAGATACTTGGCTAATACCAATGAAACAAGCCCATATTGCTAATCTAGAGGAATCCATGCATGCCTCCACATATTTTGGCAGTGTGGGCTTGGACTCCATTACATGTCTTCAGTCCCTCACCTAGAGTCTATGGTGTCTCCCTTTTTATCTCGATAAGCCCCAAGATCTGAAAGAAATATAGAAATGTGACACACTTTTGCTGCTATATTTGGTGGTCATGGGCAATTTAAAAAGGCTTACACTTTGTCAGGTGTTTCTGTGAAAGTAGAAAACGTACATCCAGCCAAAAGAGTCTTTCAATGCATATTTGAAAAAATTTACCTATTTTGATCCACAATTTTTGAGGTCCTCTCAATAACATGAGCCACTTTTGAGAATACACTGCATTTTTAATTCATTAACAATATTCTCTGCGATGTGAAAATTAGTTATTAAAATACACACGTGATGTACACTGAAATGTGTATTTATTATTATTATTATTATGTGCTGTTCACATTGGATAATTCTGCCCATCTACTGAAACAAATATGAAGTAAGACTGCAATGTCAATGTAATTTTCCTGCAAACAATAAATACAGAAATATACAGTAGAGTTATGTTCATAATGTATTAATAGTATTATAATATAAAAGTTCATTGTAGTATAGCACAATGCAGTTAAAAGCTCTTTGCTATGAGAAATAAAATAAAAAAAGAAACAAAAATGCATGAAATAGTCAGTCAAATAAAATAAAATAAAAACAAAGACAAAGACAAAACAATAAAAGACAAAAGCAAGCATTTAATATGAAATCCAAATTTAAAGAAAGCATAAAAAGGTAGGTTCAGAGCAGCTTCTTAAAAGTGTCGGCAGAGTCTGCTTCTCTAATTCCCTAATGTTTTGGTATTGTGTTTCAGAGATTAGGTGTATAAAACAGATTACCACTTCACCTGTCATTTATGTGACAGATCACTTTGTGGAGAATACAATAATCTATTTTTATTTGATCTATCTATAGATTTTTCAATGATAATATTTGAAAGGAATTTGACTGTCAAATTTTCAATTAAGCAAAACAGTGAAAATACAGCAAAAGCATAAGATGCAACCAACGATCAAATGCACTAGAGTCCATTAAACATGCATCCACATTTAAGGTGTAGCTTCTAGCAATGAACCTGGACCCGATGTTTTGATGTGAAAGGTTTTGCTGAATCAAATATTCTGGCTCTCACCTGTGTAATGTTTTAGAAAAGTCCACTGGTCTTACAGAGAGACAGAGAGTGGATGGACATGAAGTTCAGTGCTGTTCAGAATCATCTTGGCTCAAGGCATTATGTCCACTGAGGGTACAGGTGAGAAGGTATTGAACAGGTCAAGCACAGTTATCCTTCAACAGCTCCTCACTCATTTTAAACCTACAAACAGGGAAATGCTATTTAAAGATTTTGATTTTAAGAACGAAAAAACAAAACAATAAAAATAAATAAATAATAATTCAAATAAATAAACAATAACTTTTTTTTTTCAAACAATTAACCCGTTTTAAACCCAATTTTTACTGTTTTACATTTTTACTGTTCACATAAACTTTCTTTCTCTGTACTGACAAAAATCTCTATATATATATATATATATATATATATATATATATATATATATATATCGGTATATAAAATTGGTATTCATGGATTTTATTTCCTGATTTTAACTTCATATTAAAATCTGGCTTGTTTAAATTTGTTTGTGATTTGCTGTGATTTAAAATGATTACGGTAACACTTTTCAAACATTAGTTTATGCATTAGGTACCATGAACTACAATGAACAACATATATTTTTTACTGCATTAATGTTGAAATTAAAATTAACAATGGTCTGCACTTATATAGCACATTTTGAACCTTAGTGGTATTCAAAACACTTTACACTGTGTCTCATTCACCCATTCACTCACACATTCACACACCAATGATGGCAGAGCTGCCATGCAAGGTGCTAGACTGCCACTGGGAGCAACTTGGGGTTCAGTGTCTTGTCCAAAGACACTTCGACATGTGTAGTCGTGTGGGCCGGGATCGAACCACCAATCTACCACCTGAGCCACTATGAGAACTAATGTTAACAAATGGAACCTTATTGTAAAGTGATCCCAAATACAGTTCATATTTTATCGTTCACCCCATAGGCCCCCTTTGCCCTATTCTAGGTCAAGGTTATATCGTTGCGGAATGGTCAATAGATATCAAAAACAATGAAAAAATGTTATCACAAGAGTTGCATGTGACTTTAACCACTTCTTTAAATTAATATTTAAAATGTAAATTTTTTTTGTAATAATGCCATTTACTCATAATGGGTATAAATCATGCTAAATGTGCACAGAATAGAGTGAGAAATGTGGGATGAGTCAGTTTGTATGTGTGCACGTCCAAGTAAATGTTACTGTGAACACTTCGTTCTTCAGGCACACATTATTGCTGCTAAAGAGTAAACAGAGCAGTTTAGATCGATATTGAGCAGAGCAGTGTATGGGAGACAAACCTTTTTTCACTCTCTCCAGCTCCTCTCTTGCTTCTTCCAGTAGCAGGAGGAACAGCCTTGTTTACTGGCGATGGGTCTGGCCGTTGATTGTCATCCCTGCGGTAATGGCAATGCGTGCACCAGATCAATAACCATCTGCACCAATCCTCAAGCAATAACATTCAATAGGGAAACTCCATTTACTTTTACTTACCTTTCATTTCTTTCATTTTACCATGAGGACAGCCAGCCTGGGCAGTGGGCTTAGATAGCAGGGAATTTAGCTTGGGACCCCAAACACCACAAGCACTTTAAGCCTGTTTTTTTTTTTTTTAAATTGGTGGCGAGTTGTGAAAAAAGGTACACTAGAGTGACAGAAAGAAAGATAGAGTTAGCATCATGCACTAGCACTAACATGTATGTGTGTTACTTAGGATATGAATGTAAATTACACCAAAATTTCACTGTAATGTTAGTATTTCGCTACATATATTACAGTGAGATCTAAAAAAATTTGCCAATACTTTACGTTTCTATCCTGAAAAAAAAACTTTATTCAGGTTTATTATATCTTCACCATTAGTAACAAAAAATTATATTTTATTATTAACGCACTACACACCCATTGCAAAAATACCTTTGTCAGAAAATGATTTAAAAAGTGTCTTCTGCCATCACTCTCCAAAAGTTGGCCTGTCTATCCACAGTCTGTGTCTCTGCTTCAAAACAATGAATCTGGCTGGCCTCCCAATAACCCTGCTTCCATAGTCTCAATCTACCCCCCCCCCCCCATCACCCCTCCAGCAGCCAAATATCCATGCAGAAAGTAACATTACCCAAGCAGATTTCTATGTGAGAGACAGCTATAGCAATAATTCAAGTTGTCTACTTCTAAGAACAGAGTACGTTCTGTCCACATACATTAAAAGGTTTGTGTTTATTGAGAGGTATTCTTGCTTATGAATCTGAATGCTTGTCTTATTATGTCATTAGGAATGGGCTGTGCTTTTATCATTCATATTTATGAGTTGTTGTTGTTGTTTTTTTGGCTAAATATCCCCATGCCTGAAAAGTGTCATCTACATCATCTTGTGGGGTTGAATTACATGGAACAAACAATATCCCACCCATAAAAACTACTAATAAAGCAATCCATGGACATATTTGAGTAAGCACAGCATATTTTGATTTATAAGATGAAAAGAGTATTTTATATAGTGTTTTAAAATGATGAAAGGGATTTTCCTAAATAAATGGGTTAGATTTAAAAGAGCATATGCTTAATATATAGAATTATCATAGTAGTGCATTTGTGATGCACAAAAGGCCACTAGTCTAAAATATGTATCGAAAGTGCTTATCTATGTCACTATTAATATCCTCTGAATACGTGTAAAGACGTGGCTAATGCATGAATTTTCCTTTGAGTGTTCACACTCATCCTGTGGATTACTGGGAATACAGCAAATAGAAAATAGAAAGGATTGTAAATACTTTAGTAAAGAGTCTTTTGACTATTCTTATCTGATAAATATGGCACACCATATAGGTGCACTTTATCTCTCCATGAAGGTCATAACTTTACACACATCACATGCACGCACACTCAAAGAGGGAGATGTAGTTTGGGTTAATGCACTTCATGCTCGTAATTTGCTTGTTGTTCCAGGTTGAGCTTTATGCACACAGTAATGCCTGGACTGCCTGACAGAAGGCCACTGTACTCTCACCAGTGACAGCAGTGATGTGCTGACACATCCCTGCCATCCCACAGTGTAGAGCTCTCAGCCTGGCATCTTTAACTCCACAGTGAGACATTCAAGCTGGCACAGGATTTGGAAGACTTCAGAGGCCACACGCGTGCAGATGTGTAAACGTGCTTGCCCATTGGCAAGCTCACAAATACACACTCTATTTACAGTATATGGTTTGATCTGCTTCAAACGTAAAGATAATAATGCCTAAATGATAATGTATATTAGGAATAAAAACATTTAATAAATATTTTGTAAAATTATTAAGTGCATCCAATAGTCACAATTACAATGCTTTGTCTTGGAAATTATTGCATCAGTGTATGAAATTGCTGTTTTTGATTTTTCAATTAGGTATTAAGCACTAAAACATTAATTGTTTAATTATTTGTCTTGAAATAATATAGATCCCTTAATAAAACCTTTATTGTTTATTAAAGTATTTATTTTATTGCATTCATTTGTTATTAAAATACCCATTTTTGGTTTAATTTGCTGTTCATACATTTGAAAAATTAATGCAAGAAAAAAAAGAAATTTTTGCTAAAAGTCACACATGTAGATTTTGGCAGCTCCATTCTTGTGTGTTTTGAAAGGTTGCTTGACATTCATTGTCAGGCTTGGAAGCAGTTTAAAATTAGTTCTGCTTATGTTTTGATATTCACAGTAAGGCGCCTTCATTGCTGTTTTATCTGTTGAAAGACTTTAAAAACTATTTAATCATACTTAGAAATAATTATAATATACCCAAGCAATAAGAAATAATACATTTACAGTTGTTTCAATTGCTGTTAATGAAATGCTTTATGTAAACGGCTGCTTTATGTAACATGTTGGACTAATTATCAAGTACCGGTAAGCACTGCCAAAATTAGGAGGGAAACTAATTCAGTAAGCAATAAATCTTTACATATGCAAATCAATTATTATTCAGAAAGTGTGAAAATTAAAGACTTGAAAGGCATTATCTAATAAAAAAAAAAATCACATATGACTATTCTTCCATGTTTAGGATTAAACCAACTAATTTGATTTATTATTATTTTTTAAATTCAAGAAACTGCGCTTCAGAGGGAAAAAAAGAAAAAAAGGATAAACAAATCAAGTAAAATATTCTAACCGGCATTTCAAATAACCTAATAATCTAATATCATGTTTGTATGTGTTTTATGATTGCTCCTCCCACCCCCTCAGGACTGAGCACAGTACATGACAATGCGCTGCTGTTTTTTTTTTTTTTTTTTTTTAATGAGCCTTGAGGATGAACTTAATTCTCCACAAAGTGAAGGTATTCAAGTAAAGAGAAAATATAAGAATTATTCCTCTGTATTTGCAAAGGAATGTTAGCAAAATCCCGCAGTTGTAGAACACATAATCCAGGATTGCTTTCAGTGAGGAGGCTCTCTGTCAGTCGGTGCTGTTCAGATGCATTTGCATTTTCTGACACAGAGAAACACAGACATTTTACAGCCAAATGAATGTAAAAGGAATAAAATAAAGATTGTGCAAACTATATTCTCATTAGGGATGATGCTTTGACACAAGGCTTTAACACAGAAAATAAATAAGAAAATTAATTTTGTTTTATGATTCTGTTTCTTTGTTGTGGTCTTGGTTTTAGCTATTCCATTACATTAGACTAGCTAATTAGATTAAATGTAGAACACAATGTACAAATTCCACAGCTTTGCCTGATATTAAAATATCACAAACAATTCATGACCCTGCTTTTATTTAGCATTTTTCTCATTTTAGAATTTTTATATTATTAACAAAGATATTATCAGCATACCAATTTGAGTGAAAAGTTGAATAGAAAAAATGCTTTAAAGACAGCATGCACTTGACCTGGCATGGACTAAACAAGTCTGATGATCCACGCTATCTCAGCATGATTTGAGAATGTTCTAGAGAATCTTGGGTGCTAACTTTTGGTACATAGTAATTAACTGTGCCACCAATGTACTTGCATTTGATAAGAAGAACAGCAATAGTACAGAATCATAAATATTTATTTATGGATTTTACAGTAAAAATTTCTATGTTCAGATTTGTTCTGATTTCTAAAACGTTCTATTTTCAAGTTTTGAAACCCAGATTTTCAATAGAGTCTCAGACTTTTGGAGTCCAATATAGTCAGACTTTTTGTATCCTAAAGTTTCACAAAAATCACATAAATCACTTTTAAATACAAATAAGTCCAAATATATATCTTATTGTCATTTCTTACAATTTCACTTTGGATCCCAGCATATCTCTCACATTATGTGTCCCAGAATGATCTGGTCTTAGTGAAGCCGTACAGTGCTACAGTGGAGGCCTGTGTCTCTCTCGGCATCTCATAGTGTCAGTGAAAAACTCACGCTAGATCTGCTGCTCTGTCTAATTACCTCATACAACATGGCAACTTCAAAAAAAAGCAAGAGGTTGAACTTTCATATATATATTGATCTTAATAATTTTGGCCCCTGAGGGTTAAACAAACTCCAAAGTGGAAGCAGAGGGGTAGCTCTGTTTTTTTCAAGCTTTACTGGGATTTGGCTCAATTGGTATAGAGGTGCACAGCAAAAGAGAGAGACGGGAAAAACAGCCTCGGGCACCGAGCTGAGGATTTGACCTGCTCTCGCAGCCCGGGAGAGAAAAACACGGAGAGTGGGAGCGAGAAAGGGAGAGATGGAGAGTGAAAAATCCCGCTTTCCCACACTCTCCAGGTTGAGTTTTTTAAGGCTGGATATATTGGTGCCCTTAAAGGTGTGTGCATTTCTACCACATTGCTTAGCGATACGTGCGTGAGGTGGTGAACAATTCCAACACTGTGCTGTGTGCCGACCCCAAGGCTCGGCTTACAGCCTCAAAATTAAACAAATAATATGAATTAAGAAAAAAATTCTCAGCTCAGATTGCCTGCACTCTGAGGCCTCACACATTCGGCCAAGTCACGCAATGTAGCTTGACGTGGCCCTATTTGATAAAAGGGAATTCTATGCTAGCATTAACTGTGTTTGTTGTGAAAAGTCCAGAGGAGCAGCAAAGTGCCTTTGAAGTTCATTCAATGGTAGGTTTTGAAGGAATATTTTAAGTAGGTAAAATAAATATTATTTGCTACAATTTAGTTTTGTTTTTTATTGTTTGAAATTTCTAAATTTAAATCAACAAATTCTCCCTTCATATTTAAAATTTTTCAGTTTTGCAAAGCATACTGGGAAAAAAGTATTTCATAATAATATATATATATATATTTTTTTTACTATCATTCATTTAAAATGACAATTAAGAGTTGTTTCTATAGTGAAATAATAGTTTTGTGGAATAATAAAATTAGAATTCCTTTAAATTTTACTTGACAGTGTGTCACACCTGAGCAAATCACACACACAAACTTTGCCTCTTTTGGAGCTGGCTCATCTTTACTTAAAAGATGTTTAAAAATTACAATCTACTCTTCAAAAGAAACTTAGTTACATTCTGCTTCTACAGGAATGAACACAAGAACATAATTCGTTCTTTTCTTCTCCGTATTCTTGCTCTCCCCTACCTCTCTATTTTGAGGGTATTGTAGGAGAAGAGTTCTGCTCTACTATGGTTATGATAATTTGATCTGTGAAGACATAGATATTTGAACTGAAAGAACAGGAAGATGCAAATCCCCTCGTAAATCCCTATGCCATACAAGCCTCAGCCGACGGTGCGGTTTAATATCTGCAGCCATGATTAAAAAGAGAAGGTGAAGCTCCATTGTAGTAATAAGAAGGATGAATTTGCAACACAGCGTCTGAGAAAAGAGGGGTGGGGGAAGATTATTCTCTTCTTTTTTTTTTTTTTTTTGATGACCTTTCATCTCCCCATGTTTATGAATTATAATTCAGAGGATATGAAATTGGACAAGGAACTTTTGTTGTCCCTCAAGGCTCCAAATAATTTAGAATATTGATTCAGGTACAAGCATTTTATATGGGGTCACCTGCAAGTATTGTGCAATCTGATTGTATTGCAAAACATGCAAAAGGTGTGCAAATACTTCATGCAAAACAACAGATATAAAGAACAAATTCAGATCTGTTTAAAATATGATGGCACATTCTCCATTATTCACCTGAATCACTGCTCTGATTTCACTTTTTCTGTGAAATGACTGAAACTACGATGTAAAAGTGAGAAAAATTGAATCTGATTTGCATTAAGATTAAACTGACATAAGTGAACTATAAAAACTTGTAAAGCCATGAACAAAGATATACTTTCAAAGCAATAACATCTCATCTGTTTCAGCAGCACTTTCACTAAATTGACTCCAACACAAAGGGCCCATTTGTAGTACTAACCCTCATGTGTTAGCATATTAGCTATTTTCAAACCATTACTGTTATTCAATAATGTAGGGATATTTTTTTTATGGTTTATTCAAATGGGTGCTGTGTGACTATACAGACAAGCCTTTGGAAAATAAATATATATATATATATATATATATATATATATATATATATATATATATATATATATATATATATATATATATATAATTTTTATTTTATTTTTATTTTTTTTCTTCAATGTAGGCTTTTTAATACAGGCTTTATAATTTTTTGGAGATTGAACCTAATTCAGGCTCTCGCTGAAAGGTTCTACGGCATAGCTGCAAAAACATATTTTGGAACCTTTATTTATACGAGTATATCAATAAGGCAAGCTGATCCTCGCTGTGATTTAACAGCTGAATATTAGTGAAAGGCGTCTTTTGACTGAATGTATAATGTCTAATGTTGGTGTCCTTTGTCAAGCTTTTTAAGAGCAAACTGACAACCATTTGATCTTGGTATTATAGTTTTTTTGCCCTAGTCAGTTGCACTACTTCAATATGAAATATCAAATATATTTGATCTAACCTGAGCTAGTGGGCAATGTGAACCACTATAGCAATGGCTTCTGCCTCAGATCAGGAAATATTTGGTCTTTTAAAAATGGGCACTTTTATGTTTTATGTTTAATTCCATGTTTAAAGAAAGGTGTGTAAATTATGAAGAAAAAAAAAAAACAGACACTGCATAAAATCTATTGGCATGAATGGTCTAGTTCACACAGTTTAAACACACAGTCTGCATAAAAATGTATTGCGTATTTAACATCAAACATTTGTGTTGCAACCCTAAACAGCATCATATGGACAAATCACCTCTATGATGCATGAATTTAGAAGTTTGCATGAGTAAAACAATTCAGGGTGTCTTCAGACATGCTCTAAGCCTCCTATTATGTTTTCACTGTGGAATTTTACTATTGCTGGTGTACCACAATCCCTGCTTTTCTGTCATGGCACATTCTGTATTGTATTAGTATGTTTAATGCCGTGACATCCAAAAATCTGGTAATCTCAGCATGTGAGTTTTTTTAAATACAAAAATATAAACTAAATTAAGGATGTCCCATTACCATTATTATTATTTATTTAAATTTTTTTGAGAACGAGTACAAGAACGATATTTAATTTTTGCTACTCGCCGATACATGTTTTTCATTTCTTTTTTCTGAAATCTATATCAACAGTGTATTTTAATTTTATCATCAAAATGGTGTTTAAATAAATAAATTAATTAAAACTTTAATCAAATGAAAATATAATATTTTTTTTAAATAATATTGCATTATTTTATTTATCAAATGAAGTTCTTATATACAGAACCTCACAGCAAAATCCAAAATACAACATTGGAATTATTTTTTATCAAATAAAGTGTTTAAGTGCACTACAGAATGTCACAGATGTGAGATATTGCTTACATTTAATACAATTGCTATTGATTTATTATTAGTAGTAGTATTAGTAGTAATACAGAGAATATTACATACATTTGCAATAGTTATTTAGTTCTGTCATACTTTTTCATTTTCAGTAGAATTTTAGTCATGAAAAGCAGGTCGATACATGACTCAAATTGGTTATTAATCCGCAAAAGGCTGCTATTTAATTAAAGAAGTATGTAGTCTGTGTAATTTGCACTCTGTTTGCTGTCATCTGCTAAAAACAGAGCACTCGATGTTCATGATGGTGTTTTCCATGAATGAGCCAAGAATGAGCTTTAAAAGGTATATGCAACATTCCCAGGTGCTCTCATTTGAAGCACCCCGCACATGCAAACTATATATTTATAGCACTGAAAAGCTGCTTTTGTGGTAAAATAATCTCACTAGGACATAAATTAATTTTAATTTATATGCTGAATGTTTACGTTATGACAGCCGTCATCAGTTGGTTTCGCTTTTGGTATCGAAGCATTTAGAGTACATGAGCATGTATCGGACCCGATTCTGATACCAATATCAGGACATCCCTAATCTAAATATATTACTTAAAACTGCATATAAATAATTGTGCAGTATTGTGTAAGTTTTTGAACAGGATTTGAACACTGAATGAAAAATAAATGTTAGTGTCTTCATTTGTTCATCAATCTTTAAGAATTCATATTTCAAAGCCAACTCCATATATTAATCATTAAAAAAGGTCATTAAATAAAGAGAAAACAACACAAGCAATGCAAAATGTTTGTTTGCACAAAATGTATAAAAACTATAGGTTGATTTTGGATGCACACTTCTCTCTCCATTTCAAAACAGTGTCTAGACTCAGTCTTAACCACCTTTCTATTCAATTCAATAGGACATTAAGACATGAGTCTTTCGGTCGATAGCGTCAGCAGAACTATAGCAAACTCTCTAATGGAAACCAAATTGGGTGGCTGTTTTATGGCAGAGAGGCAGAGGCAGACTCACAGGGGTTGAGGGCAATAGACTGAGGTCATACAGGTCAGAGATCAGAGAATTATCCTATCATATGGAGAGACATCAGATTTAGAATTAGACAGGCAAGTAAGGCCACATATATTCACACACAAACACACACATACACATGTCAATGAAAATTTTATATACATTTGCCAACACATATTTTTATGTTTCAGTTTCATGTTAAGTTATATGCATGCAAACATTGGAAATAAATAATAGCTCTGCTTTAGGAGTATTTATAGTATTCAAACACTCAATATAATGGTGTTGCAATTCTCAGTCACAGTCTCACATGAACACAATTTCATTTTATATTAAGTACAAAATGTATTTTAATGTTGTTATAAGTTACTATAATGTATCTATAAAGTTGCTATAACATCTTAGTAACTTAAATAACTTAGTATGTGTAATAATATTACAAAGAAGTGCAAGCACATTCAAATATCCATTCGCCATCTGTTGTCACCTTAAAACATATAATGCAATTTTGCAGGTTGTTTGTGTGTGCATTTGAATGTTTGTGTTTACCAGTGTGAAATGACTTCCTGTCACTAAAATACACTGCACACTTCTCTGTTGTCTCTGCCAGGCTGCTCTCTCAACACACTCCATTCTGGAGTCAGCCGGGAAAAATACTGTAAGTAAACGAGGCCCTTCAAGTGCCATGAATCACCAGACTAGACTCAATAGCATTGTGTGGCGGAAGAAAGTGGAGGCATAATTATCCAAACCACGTGAAGGTCACACATCCCACCCCTCTTCTGTCACCACAAATAGTTAAATGTCACTCTGAAATTTCTTCTTCTAACAACATATTGGACCTTGCAGTTGTGGTCGGGCCATTTTATTGGTCATTTGTTTTAGTATTATTTAACTGTTACACTAATGCAGTCCCTTTCCATTTTTATTTAGATATTTAATTTATATATCTATTTATTTATTCATTTAATGTAGATGATGAGGTTGCATATTTAAATCTGAAGTTTTAAAGTGAAAGTTTTGCTCCATGGAAGTGCAAATGACTGTTAATTAAGCAATGAATCAATCAACAAATGGCTTGCTTACAGTTGCCTCTGCATAATAAGCTGGGACAAAAAAAAAACTAATTTAAAGGGATAGTTCATAAAAGTAATATAATAAGTGTGGGTTAGAAACAGATCAATATTTAGGTCTTTTTGTACTATAAATCTATACGTTCACTTCCACATTCTTGTTTTTAGCAATTCACACTCTTCTTCTTTTGTTTTTGGCGATTCACATCGCGATGCACAGGGAGGATAATTTATTGTAAAAAAGGACTTAAATATTTTGATCTGTTTTTCTCCCACCCCTTTCAAATCACTTCTGAAGACATGGATTTAACAACTGGAGTCATGTGGATTACTTTTATGCTACCTTTATATGCTTTTTGGAGCTTCAAATTTCTGTCCACCATTCACTTGCATTGGATAGACCTGAGAGCTGAGCTGAAATATTCTTCTAAAAATCTTTTTGTGTGTGTGTTCAGCAGAAGATCTTGAATGACATGAGAATGAATAAATGATGAGATAATTTATATTTTTGGGTGAACTATCCCTTTAACATCTTTACACACTTCATCACACTCTTCACATTTAAAGCCATCAAATCTATATTAAATGTATTATTTGTACACTTTGGTCATTATGGAAGCCTTCAGTCTTATGAGTATTTGTTTTAATGATTAAAATGCAACTTCTTCCCATTCAGCATTTAAGCATTAGAGCTGCTGATATAATTCCTCTGAGAACCTAATCTCAGGACAGACGTTATGATTCCTGATTACAATCTACTCCAATTCCACCCCTTTGTTGGGCTTTTGCATGCTTCAAAACCAAGTAAGACCTAAAGAAAACACCCCTCACTGGGTAAAGTGAGCACATACAGTGTTAAATTACAGAATTGTTTCTAATGTAACTGTATTCAATCTTCACAGTTTTCTGCTCTAACAGTTCTCTCATCATTAAAAACATCAGTATTCCAGAACCAAGTATTTTTTGTTTCCTTAACCAAAGAGTTTTGTAGTCATGTTTTTAAGCACTATTTGTGTTTCTTCACACTTGCTCCATTTTTTCCTCAACACAGTCCCTGTCAGTGCTGCTGCCCCCTGGAGATAGTGACTATGAAGTATCTAAACTGACAGTGAAAAACAGGCACACTTATACAACACAAATACAGTAGGATGTTTGTTTTTCTATCTTTGTGGGGGAGTATACATTGACATCCACTGAATTTATACAGAGCTTATGATATTTTCCATCCCCTACCCCTACTCTAAACCGAAACCTAACCCTCACAGTAATCATTTTGCATTTTAAATTTGTATTAAAACATTATTAACTATGTTCATTAAGCCACTTTCCAGGTTTGACTAGCTTCAATGGAACATGTAGACAAACCCTGAGCACCACCACACACACACACACACACACACACACACACACACACACACACACACACACACACACAAGCAACACAGATAAAGTTTGAACACATTTGACTTGAAATAGATTTTGATATAAAGGTTTTTGCTTAAATGCTTGAAATTAGTTTTGTTGACAAATATACATTTTGTCTACGTATTAATTTCTTTAGAAAACTAAAATTTTAATAATTTTAGACTTTTTTTTCTTATTTTTTTAATGGATGAGTTGGACCAGATTGTAAAGGAACAAATGCCCATCATCCATGAAAAATCCTTCAATACTGTTTAAAAAAGCATTCTATGATGCACCTCATAAAGCTGGTTGAGAAAATGTCCAGAGTGTGCAGAGCTGTTATCAGTTCAACATGTGGGTACTTTGAAGACTTGTGTGTCTACATTTTTGTCAAGCAGTGTACCTTAAGAGACATTACACTTTACCAAACATCTTCTGCAATAACACAACTTTGACAGAGAATAAAGAGATACATAAGATGATGTTTTAATTTCAATCTCTTTCAAACCCCTTTATGAGGGTCAAGACTAGATGGTGAGGGCAGCTGAGCTCTGGCTGTCCAGAAATTGTTTCCTTCACAGCAATGTATAAAGAAGTCAAGGTGAAATTCCCAGAGAAGCTACTTTTCAACATGCAGTTGTATAGTCAGATAGACTTACATGCTTCCGTGACTGACTAACAAGGTCAAGAGCAGGAGGCTAATAAAAATGAAAAAAGAAAAGACAGAGAGAGAGAGAGAGAGAGAGAGAGAGAGAGAGAGAGAGAGAGAGACTTCCAAAGCCGTCCACCCCCATGTTGTTCCAAACCCATCCAACTTTGTTTCTTCGGTGAAACACAAACAATATTATTTAGTTGGAATTTTAAGGTGCTATTTCTAAGGTGAATCATCGTAGTCTCATGACAACTCACAATACACCTTTTATTTACATAGAGATCAACGGATCAACAAACTGAATTTTAAATCAATACAATACAGGCATCACATTTTATCTAGCCTGATATCCAACACTTTATTTTAAGAAAGAACACTGAACAAAATTGTTTACTCATTACATATTTAATTATGCAATACATTTGAATGATGTATATAGTATGTGAATAACCTGTAGTATGCTTCCTTCATCTCATTCCAAACACAATGATTTCTTTCTTCTGTGTTACACAAAAAAATTCCCTATAAAAATCATGGTTAGGTTTAGGTAAGGGGTTAGACTTTATGGATAGGGGTTAAACATGGTTACATTTTCTTGGTTAAACTTAGGAAAAATTTTAATAACGTTGTTCATTTGTTCGTTTATTTACCTCTACTGGAGTAAAAGTTGTATGTGAATATTTTTATATTAAGACTTGTCATGAGACTAGGTTGAGGTGAATGGTGACTACACCAGTCACCTGCAAGAGTTTGTGAATTATGACTTTGTCCTGAATATTGGTCTGTTCCACAAAAGAAAGCTATTATATGACTTCAGAAGACTTGGAACATAGTGCAGGAATCATATGGATTTGTATTCAAGATTGACAGCCCCATTCCCCATTCACTTTCATTACATGGAATATAGCCACTTGGATATTATGCCTAACCAACATGATCACAGGGGAAGTCTGCATGTTTTTTAAGAGTGTGCCAGTACTCTAGGATCGGCCACATTATGCCAACTCACTGACAAGCGGCATCTGCTATCACATATTTTTGCATCAACTCCAGGGTGTTTACCTTTCCTTTGGGTTTGGGGTTTGGGGTTTGGGTTGGGGGGTATGGGGGGGTACAGTTTATATAATATGCATGCCTCTACATTTTCAGCCTGTACAGCTGAAAATTACTCGCTTCGCACCCCAACAAAATGGAGCTCAGAGAACAACATTTACCACTTTGGCCAGTGGAGGCAGTGTTTTTATTTTTTTCGGTAAGCATAGACCAATTTTATCTTCAGAAATGTCAACCTTCAGTCTTGCCTAACAAAAGAAAGATATTCAAACAGGATTATAACAGCATGAGAGTAAGTAAATGGTGACAGAATTATAATTTTTGGGTAAACTTGCCCTTTAAGAAAAAATTTAGAGATCATAAATGATATGTACTGAGAGAAAGAAAGATATAAATTATTAATGATTTGATCACATTCAGATGAAAGGAAAGTCTCAGTAATCACACATGACAGACAAAGTAAAACAGAAGAGGCGAGGGATCAAGGAAGAAACAACAAAATACACGGTTTGCATGTTAACTGTGAGGTCACTCTAAATCCAGCTATTCTTTCTTTCGCCCACTCTCTTTCTATTTTCTCTCACGCGCTGACCCGCGGCTTCCGATGTCACAGACACATTAAAGGCGAGTTTATTATCAGGCCGGAGAAAGACAACACACTCAGTGCCTGAATTATGACGACAGTTGGAAATCCGTTGTCTCAAGCATGAAGCCAAATGGACTGTATTTCTTCTCTCTGTGAAAACATACATCACTGAAGACTGAAGGGCAGACTCTCAGTAGGTAAGCGGTATGTAGTCTTGGCCCTCACTTAACCAGCACTGGGGGCTAGATCACTCTGATAAAGCAACTATTTAACCTTGACTTGAACTCCCACTGAAAATACAACCCTTGTATGGCACTATCTCCAAGAGGTCGAGAATAAAATAGTGAAGGGAAAGAAAATAACACATGCATCCGATGAGCCAGCGAAAGCAAACATTTGTTCAAATTCATAAGCTTGTTATTTAGGTTTGCCTAAGATCTTATCACCTATCTTGATTCAAAACACACAGATAGTCAATATTGCCTGTTGGACTTCAACATCTTTTTTATGTCACCCAGTTTATATAAGCCAGCTGCATGAATATTCAGCCTCCAAAAATGAACTTCAAAATGTGACCTCTTCTAACATTTGTGATCATGCAAATTGTGTTACAATCTTTTAAAACCATATCATGTTCACACATTTATAGGTGAAACATCATGTAATTCTAATAAAGTCATGTCTAAACTCCTGACAGCTGTCAATCAAATCTCCATCACTTGTAACTTTCCCAGGGTTGGGCTGCATGCTGGCATCCCCACACTGTTTTCAGATAAACAGTTCCTATTACACTGCAAACAGCCCTCCATGCCCTCCCATCCCCCTCCAAAAACAGAGTCATAATTCAAAACAAATGATTCCAGGCTTTGATGAGAGCACTTTTATGGGTCACAGAGAGTGAGCCTCCCTGCCGACATCTGTTTGATTTTATCTACTTGAACTTTATCCTCAACTGGAGATTTATCGGCCTGCACTGGACCGAGCCTGTTAAAGTCGCCGTAACAGACAGAGTAAGAGTGGGACAGAGGGTTGGGGGGTGTTCGTGAACGAGTGAGAAAGTAAATTTGTAAGTGTCTAAGAGAGTGTTGGTATGAGCAAGTGAATGAGTGAGTGAATGAGAGAGAGTCTGAATAAATGAGTGAACGAGTAATTAGTGTGTGACTTGATGAGGAGGAAAATATATGAAATGCCCAATAGTAAGAAAAAAGTAAAGTGAATGAGTGCATAAAGTTAGAGTAGAGGGACAGACGTGGACAGCAGAAACTAAAGAAGACCAGAGAACAGCAAGACTTAAAGGAATAGTTCACCCAAAAATGATATCAAATTTGCTGATAATTCACTCACCCTTAGGCCATTCAAGATGTATCCGAGTTTCTTTCTTCATCAAAACAGAATTTAAGACTTTTAGGATTTAATTTCAGGCCTCCACCTCTAAACAATTCAAGTGAATGTGCTCCATTTTTTGACAGTCCAAAATGCATATTTAGGGTGCAGAACAATAATCAACACGACTCCAGTCGACAAATACATTTATTCTGAACCCAAATGATTGATTATTTTGAGAAACAAAACAATATACTTTTTAACTACAAATGTTCGCTTCCGTACCTCTCTGTGATGCGTGATCATGAGAGGGATGACGTAAGCTTGTTGGTAAGGTCACGCGTCACGTGGAGGAGGCAGGAAGCACGTCATTGTTTACAAGAGAAACTTGCACAGACCACAGACCAAGTTCTGTTCACTAACCAAAACAGTCCAAAACAATTTCAAAACGATATAATCTCCAAATAATAATAAAAAAAACAATGTAAACATTGCCGTGCTTCCTGACTCTTCCTACATGTGACGCGTTACCTTACCAATGAGCTTAAGTCAACCCTCTCATGAGCGCATGTCATAGAGATGTACGGAAGTGAACATTTGTAGTTAAAAAGTATATAAGTATTGTTTTGTTTCTAAAAATAATCAATTGTTTGCATTCAGAAGAACTTTATTTGCCATGTGGATTATTTTGATGCACCCTAAATGTGCATTTTGGACTGCCAAAAAATTTACATTCACTTGCATTATTTAGAGGAGGAAGCCTGAAACTAAATCCAAAAAAGAAAAAAGAAACTCTGATACATCTTGGATGGCCTGAGGGTGAGTAAATTATCAGCACATTTTCATTTTTGGGTGAACTAGCCTTTAATGTCTAGAGTCACTGCTTTGAAGAAAATAAATAAATAAATATATATATCCAGTTTGAGAAATTGACGCCTCACATGTCCTCAGTTGACAGCTTAACTGAATTCTACCTGCTCAACACCAGTTTCATGTACATATTGTAATTACAATATTGTAATTTCGAGTGTTCATTTGCAGAAAATGACAACTGGTCAAAATAACAAAAAAAGATGCATTGTTTAAAGACATTGAATAATGCAAAGGAAACAAATTCAAATCAATTTTTAAACAACACAATACTAATGTTTTAACTTAGGAAATGTTCAGAAATCAACATTTGGTGGCATAACCCTGATTTTCAATCACACATTTCATGCATCTTGGCATGCTCTACTAGTCTTTCACATTGCTGTTGGGTGACTTTATGCCACCTCTGGCACAAAAATGGTTTTGTTTGATCCCCTTCCCCTTGATCACATTTCAGAGGTATTCAATGGGGTCCAGGTCTGGAGATTGGGCAGGCCATGGCAGGGTCTTGATCTGGTAGTCCTCCATCCACACATTGATTGACCTGATTGTGTGGCATGGACCATTGTTCTAGTGGAAAAAACAATCCTCAGAGTTGGGAAACATTGTCAGAGCAGAAGGAAGCAAGTTTTCTTCCAGGATAACCTTGTATGTGGCTTGATTCATGCGTCCTTCCCAAAGATGAATCTGCCTGATTCCAGCCTTTCTGTAGCACCCCCAGTTCATCAACGATCCTCCACCAAATTTCACAGTGGGTGTGAAACCCTGTGGCTTGAAGACTACGTCTAACCATAAGACGAACAGGTGAAGGATTGATGATGATCTATATTTGGTGGCATAACCCCGATTTTCAATCACACATTTCATGCATCTTGCATGCTCTACTAGTCTTTCACATTGCTGTTGGGTGACTTTATGCCACCTCTGGCACAAAAATGGTTTTGTTTGATCCCCTTCCCCTTGATCACATTTCAGAGGTATTCAATGGGGTCCAGGTCTGGAGATTGGGCAGGCCATGGCAGGGTCTTGATCTGGTAGTCCTCCATCCACACATTGATTGACCTGATTGTGTGGCATGGACCATTGTTCTAGTGGAAAAAAACAATCCTCAGAGTTGGGAAACATTGTCAGAGCAGAAGGAAGCAAGTTTTCTTCCAGGATAACCTTGTATGTGGCTTGATTCATGCGTCCTTCCCAAAGATGAATCTGCCTGATTCCAGCCTTTCTGTAGCACCCCCAGTTCATCAACGATCCTCCACCAAATTTCACAGTGGGTGTGAAACCCTGTGGCTTGAAGACTACGTCTAACCATAAGACGAACAGGTGAAGGATTGATGATGATCTGGGGGTGCTTCAGCAAGGCTGGAATCAGGCAGATAGTTGTTTAAAATGGCGGAGGACATTGCGGTTTCTATAGTGATGGACTCTTGCACACCGACTACCTTGGATGATATTTTTCCACTGAGAAAGCTGATCTTCAGAAAACTGACAGCATCTCTGCTTGGGAGTGGCAACAGGTGATCACACACACTCCATCTCTCTCTCTCTCTCTCTCTCTCTCTCTCTCTCTCTCTCTCACACACACACACACACACACACACATACACACACACACACACACAAATACATCTTTGTTTATCCAATAACTTGTCCGAAACAGCACAAGCCGTGATACTATTTCTGAAGTTACATTTTTGAACTACTAACGGAGGTTTGGACTCATCATTTGTTTTTAACCAGCACCTGCAGATTCTGATCCGTCTCTTAGGAAAGTAGTTCCATGCACAAATGTGTTTTTTTATGACTGTCCTAAACCTTTCTTAATTTAAAAAAATGTACTTTTTCATTGAACTGTTGTATATAAGCATCTGTCACCACTGAATTCTCATTTCTATTCCTCATGTTATT